>NW_018363244.1:0-2351 GCF_002078875.1 Numida meleagris
CCGCCGCCGGCCGTCCCCGCACCTCCATGTGCTCGATGTGGCGCAGGTGGCTGTTCTTGGTGGCCAGCAGCAGCGCGCGCGCCTCGTCCAGCTGCGTCTTCACCTGCAGGCTCTCGTGGTAGAGCAGCGAGAACTGCGACTGCAGCACTTTGTACTCCAGCGTCTCCTTCACCGCCTCCTCCGGCAGCGAGCGCAGCGCCACCTGGCGGCGGGACCCCACCGTGTCCCCCACAGCGGCCCCATAGCGGCCCCATAGCGACCCCGCAGTATCCCCATAGCGTCCCCATGGCAACCCTATAGCGTCCCCATGGCAACCCCATAGTGTCCCCACAGCAACCCTATAGCATCCCTATGGCAACCCCGTAGCGTCCCCATAGCGTCCCCATAGCGACCCCACAGTATCCCCATGGCAGCCCCATAGTGGCCCCATAGTATCCCCATAGAGTCCCCATAGTGACCCCATAGTATCCCCATAGAGTCCCCCTAACATCCCCATTGCATCTCCACGGCAACCCCATAGCAACCCCATAGTGGCCCCATAGTATCCCCACAGAGTCCCCATAGCATCCCCATGGCAACCCCATAGAATCCCCATGGCAACCCCATAGAATCCCCATGGCAACCCCATAGTGTCCCCATAGCGTCCCCATGGCAACCCCATAGCGTCCCCATGGCAACCCCATAGCGTCCCCACAGTATCCCTATGGCAACCCCATAGTGGCCCCATAGTATCCCCATAGAGTCCCCATAGCGTCCCCATTGCATCTCCATGGCAACCCCATAGCGTCCCCATAGCATCCCCATGGCAACCCCATAGCGTCCCCATGGCAACCCCACAGCGACCCCAAAGCGTGCCCATAGCATCCCCATGGCAACCCCATAGTGGCCCCACAGAGTCCCCATAGTGGCCCCATAGTATCCCCATGGCAACCCCACAGCGACCCCATAGCATCCCCATAGCATCCCCATGGCAACCCCATGGCGTCCCCATAGCATCCCCATAGCGTCCCCACAGTATCCCTATGGCAACCCCATAGTGGCCCCATAGTATCCCCATAGAGTCCCCATAGCATCCCCGTTGCATCTCCATGGCAACCCCATAGCGTCCCCATAGCATCCCCATGGCAACCCCATAGCGTCCCCATGGCAACCCCACAGCGACCCCATAGCATCCCCATAGTGTCCCCACAGTATCCCTATGGCAACCCCATAGTGGCCCCATAGAGTCCCCATAGTGGCCCCATAGTATCCCCATGGCAACCCCATAGCGTCCCCATGGCAACCCCATAGCGTCCCCACAGCGACCCCATAGCATCCCCATGGCAACCCCATAGTGGCCCCATAGAGTCCCCATAGTGGCCCCATAGTATCCCCATGGCAACCCCACAGCGACCCCATAGCGTCCCCATAGCATCCCCATGGCAACCCCATAGCGTCCCCATGGCATCCCCATAGCGTCCCCACAGTATCCCTATGGCAACCCCACAGTGGCCCCATAGTATCCCCATAGAGTCCCCATAGCGTCCCCATGGCAACCCCATAGCGTCCCCATAGCATCCCCATGGCAACCCCATAGAATCCCCATGGCAACCCCATAGTGTCCTCATAGTGTCCCCATAGTGTCCCCATAGTGACCCCATAACATCCCCATAGCGACCCCACAGTCTCCCCCAAGATCCCACCGAGCTCCTGGACGCCCCACTAATCCCAATGGGTCTCCATGGGGCTCTATGGGGTCTGTGGGGCTCTCTGGGGCCCTATAGGAGAACTATAGGGCGCTATAGGGGAACTATGGGGCTCCATGAGTCTCTGTGGGGTCTCTATGGGGTTGTAAGGGGCTCTGTGGTTTCTATGGGGTGTCTATGTGGTATGTGGGGCACAATGAAGTCTCTATGGGTCTTTATGGTGCGTGTGGGGTGCTATAGGGTCCCTATGGGGTCTCTATGGGGCTCTACGCAGCTCAATGGGTCTCTATGGGGCCTCTGTGGGGCTCTGTGGGGTTCCATGGGGCACTATGGGGCTCTAAGGGGCTCTGTGGTTTCCATGGGTTCCCTATGGGGTCTCTATGGGGTGTGTGGGGTGCTACGGGGTCTCTATGGGGCACCACGGACCTCTAAGGGTCACTATGGGGTCTCAGTGGGTCTCTGTGGGTCACTATGGGGTCTAAGAGATCTCTATGGGGTGCTATGGGTCTCTATGCAGCTCTAGGGGTCTCTATGGGGTCTCTGTAGAACTCCATGGGTCTCTATGGGACACCATGGGCCTCTATGGGGCTCTATGGGGTCTGAGAGATCTCTATGGGGCGCTATGGGTCTCTATGCAGCTCTATGGGGCTCTATGGGGTCTCTGTG
>NW_018363245.1:0-2411 GCF_002078875.1 Numida meleagris
GAGCCAGGGGGTCAGAAATAAGTGGTGCAGGAGTTAACTCCGTGCTGCTCTTGAGCAGTTTTCCACGCAGAAAAAGACAGTGGAGTTGGTAAGTGTGGATACGTTGGTGCCCAAAAGAAGCTGCTTGCCTGGGGAAGGATGGAAGCGCCAAGTAGCCTTACCCAGCTGATGAGAATCAGGAGATGCTTTCTGGAATTCCTGCAGAAATAGAGACTGTGTGTCCTGCCCAAGGAAGACGAAATAAGCTGTCTGGGGAGGCGTTTAGAACGGGAAGGATAAGGAGCTGAAAGTGAGTCCCGACCATCGGCATAACCTAAAAATGTGATTCTTCTGTTTCCCAGTTGATGAGAAGAGGAAGTCTAAGACAACGCCAGCGGTCTTACTGGAAATCATCAAAGAAGAAGGCCTGTGAGTAGATCCTTATTTTCCCCTCATGCTTGTGTAGGCAAGCTCTAAAACTTGGTTTGAATTTGCTTTTAAAGCGGAAGAGTTAGCCTGAATCTGTGTGGACACAGATTTCTGCTTTGCCTGGAAACGTCCCCACGTCTAAGTGAGAGGAGTGGCAGAAGCTGCATGTGTTCACCTTCAGTTAATTGGATTAACTTTCTTGGGCACATTATGCAGTCGAGCTGCTGAGCCACATAACTGTGCCTCCATGAGCGAGGTGGCTGTGCCCATCACAAATGAAGGCACGGTTGCACACCAGCCTGCAGGTACCTGACAAACCAGCTTTGTCTGCCCCAATTCTTGGGCGTGTCCCTTTCTCCTAGCGCAGACGAAACTCTTGGACAGCTGAGCCACTTTGAGCAAGAGAATTGAGACATATTTACCAGCTGGAAGTTTCTTCTGGTAAGCAAAGTGGAAGGAAGCAAGTGATTCTTTGTGCTAGTGAGATTTGAGGCCTGCGGAAAAGAAGGGAACTTTCAGCCGCGCTGAGTTGCTTGGAGGCAGCTGTACACATGTCCTTGTTACAGCTGATTTCCTGCACGAATCCCTGGAACTCGAGGGTGGGCAAGAGTTTCCAGAGCACAAGTTTAGCTTGGCCTGTAACTCTTTGATGGCTTTGAATGTGAGCAGCTGGCAGCTGTATGCATCAGAACCTCCCAGCCGGTTAGCGCTCTCCTTTGTTCACATTTTCACACTGTATTTATCTCATGAGGGTGACAAGTCAGCTTCTGTTTTAAAAAAACAAACAAACAAAAAAAAAACAATTACAAACTATTAACTATAATGGAGTGGCTGCAGATGCAAGCATCCTGTTTTTCCTATGAAAGAAACATCAGTGATTCTGGCCCGAGAGGAACAGTGTTTCCTCCAGAGATCCTTAGAAGACCTGGCTGAGCAGTGCACAAACTGTAGTCGTCTTAATGAAGTCTAGAATTGGACAGAAAGAGCCTAAACCCAAACCAGCTGATCAAAGGAAACCAAACCCAATGATGCGAGGTCGTAAGCACTTTGCTGAGCACAGCTTTTATTCCTCTTGTCTCATAGTACTCTTTTTTGAGAATGCTTTTCTCCTCTGCATGTAATGTAATGTAAAGAGGTTTAGCTAATGAACTTTCTCTCTCCTGCTGAAGTTTATCACGCAGCTTTGCTCTCTTCCCTGCACTTCCATCCTATTCTAGGTGATATGAACCATGTTAACTGTACACAGAGTTGATCTCAAGGTTGCAGATTGGAGCGTAAACTGAGGTTTTACTTTGTGCTCAGAATATGTGTCAGTGAATGACAGATGTTAATAAACAGTACACAAGCAATAACAGTTACAGTTGACATCATAAAAATTAGGTAACTCTGAATTGTGAGGGTAGGCACGCCAATTCAATTTTTCATCTGTGATCTGTGATTGTTTTTGTATTGAAGGAGAAGCTTTTTTAACTTTTTAAGTAATTGGGTTTGTTGTTTTTTTTGCACCACCCTGCTCGCCATCACCACAGCAACATCCAGCATTTCTTTCTATCCGTGGAGATGTGAGCATCTCTTTACCAGGGTGTTATCTTTTGTATTGCGCTGACAACTCAGATTCTCAGCATCAGTAAGAGTTATTCCTTGGTGTCTAAGTGTGCGTGTTCCAATCTGTGGCTTGAACTGATTGCATCTGTACACGAACACACGTACTTCAAACATTATCATGCCCAAATTTTCATTGCATGATGTTGGTAGAGAACAAATACGGTGGTAATACCCACTTTTGGGGTAAGCGAGCACCCAGGTTCTTACCTTAACTGTATTGTGCTTCTGCAACTCCTTTTCAGAAGAGCTATGCTTGATTCTATGAATGTAATGCTTAATGGCTTAACTTTTTTATCCTGTGCTTGGGAGTTCATCCTGGTTTATGATCATTAATGATAAAGATATGCCAGGTTAGTATTGTTTGCAGTGTAAAGAGTTGTATCTCTGGGGCCTTCAAC
>NW_018363246.1:0-2344 GCF_002078875.1 Numida meleagris
TTGTCACCGTCACCGCTGTCACTGTCACTTGGGCTGTCACTGTCACCGGGATTGTCACCACTGCTAGGTTTGTCACCGTTACTGGGATTGTCACTGTCACCGTCACTGGGATTGTCACCTTGCTGAGTTTGTCACCATTACCGCTGTCACCATCACCGGGGCTGTCACCGTCACTGGGATTGTCACTGTCACCAGGATTGTCACCGCTGCTAGGTTTGTCACCGTCACTGGGTTTGTCACACTGCTGGGTTTGTCACCGTTCCTGCCATCACCGGGATTGTCACCGTTCCTGGGATTGTCGCTGTCACCGGGATTGTCACCACTGCTAGGTTTGTCACCGTTACCGGGATTGTCACTTTGCTGAGTTTGTCACCATTACCGCTGTCACCGTCACCAGGATTGTCACCGTTCCTGGGTTTGTCACCGTCACCGCTGTCACCGTCACTGGGGCTGTCACTGTCACCGGGATTGTCACCGTTCCTGGGATTGTCACCATCACCGTTGTCACCGTCACTGTCACCGTTGCTGGGATTGTCACCATCACTGGGATTGTCGCCATCACTGGGTTTGTCACCTTGCTGGGTTTGTCACCATTACCGGTGTCACGGTCACTGGGGCTGTCACCGTTCCTGGGATTGTCACCGTCACTGGGGCTGTCACTGTCACGGGGATTGTCACCACTGCTAGGTTTGTCACCGTCACTGGGATTGTCACCATCGCTGGGTTTGTCACCTTGCTGAGTTTGTCACCATTACCACTGTCACCGTCACTGGGGCTGTCACCGTCACCGGGATTGTCACCATTCCTGGGATTGCCGCTGTCACCGGGATTGTCACTGTCACCACTGTCACCATCACTGGGGCTGTCACTGTTGCTGGGATTGTCACCGCTGCTAGGTTTGTCACCGTCACCAGGATTGTCACTGTTCCTGGGATTGTCACTGTTGCTAGGTTTTTCACTGGGATTGTCACACTACTGGGTTTGTCACCATTACCGCTGTCACCATCACTGGGGCTGTCACCATCACTGGGGCTGTCACCATCACTGGGATTGTCACTGTCACCATCACTGGGATTGTCACTGTCACTGGGATTGTCACCATTACTGGGATTGTCACACTGCTGGGTTTGTCACCGTCACCGCTGTCACCGTCACTGGGGCTGTCACCATTCCTGGGATTGTCGCTGTCACCGTCACCAGGATTGTCACCATTCCTGGGATTGCCACTGTCACCAGGATTGTCACTGTCACTGGGGCTGTCACCGTTCCTGGGATTGCCGCTGTCACCAGGATTGTCACTGTCACCGCTGTCACCGTCACTGGGGCTGTCACTGCCACCAGGACTGTCACCACTAGGTTTGTCAGTGTCACTGGGATTGTCACCATTGCTGGGTTTGGCACCATCACTGGGGCTGTCACCAGGATTGTCACCGTTCCTGGGATTGTCACCGTCACCGCTGTCACCGTCACTGGGGCTGTCACTGTTGCTGGGATTGTCACCACTGCTAGGTTTGTCACCATCACTGGGATTGTCACTGTCACCATCACTGGGATTGTCACTGTCACGGGGATTGTCACCACTGCTAAGTTTGTCACCATTACTGTCACTGTCACCATCACTGGGTTTGTCACCTTGCTGAGTTTGTCACCATTACCGCTGTCACCGTCACCAGGATTGTCACCGTTCCTGGGATTGTCGCTGTCACCAGGATTGTCACCGCTGCTGGGTTTGTCACCATCACTGGGTTTGTCACATTGCTGGGTTTGTCACCATTACCGCTGTCACCGTCACCGGGATTGTCACCGTTCCTGGGATTGTCACCGTTACCATTACTGGGATCGTCACCGTTATCACTGTCACCATTACTGGGACTGTCACCATTACTGGGATCGTCACCGTTATCACTGTCACCGTTACTGGGATTGTCACCATTACTGGGACTGTCACCATTATCACCTTCACCGTCACTGGGATTGTCACCATTATTGTGTCACCATTACTGAGGCTGTCACCGTTACCACCATCACCATTACTGGGACTGTCACCATTATCACCATCACCATTACTGGGATTGTCACCATTACTGGGACCGTCCCCATCCCCGTGCAGAGCAGCAGGAGAGGTGCGGTGAGGGTGAGTGTGAGTGTGTGCCTGTGAGTGTGAGTGTGAGTGTGGGGGGTCACGTTGGTGGTGGGTGTGCAACAGGTGTGAGCACGGCGTCGTGCAACACGGGGGGGGTGGTGGGGCATGGGTGCAAGGCAGGGGTGCGCACATGGTTGCTCACGTGTAGGTGCAATGCACACTCTTGTGGACATGCCTTGCACACACAATGCACACACATTG
>NW_018363247.1:0-2399 GCF_002078875.1 Numida meleagris
CTGGAGAACTGTTTCAGGATCACGGAGAAGTCGCTTGAAATTTTCAATTTCATTCTGAAAAGGTATTTCAAGAAATAAAAAAGTTATTAATGATTACCTTCCTTGGTAGGAACACATAACCAGAAGAAAAATCATTACCCTTCTCTCTGTAGCTCTCTCATTTTCAAGGCGACGACAACACGTAAGCAGGTCATGCAACACAAGACTCATGGTTCCCTTTAACAACCGTACCTGCAAACGGAAGGAAAGGATAAGACAGTAATTATCTTATTTAACATAGAGCCAATTCAGACAGTTAAAAAATTGGGAACATAATACATTGAAAATTGAATATCAAACACAACTATAGCATTACTTCACTGATCAGTTCATTCCTCTCTGGGCTAGTCTTACGGGTCTCAAGACTGAAGGTAAGAATCTGACGTTAAGAACACAGCCGATTCCCTCAAAAACAGTCCCAGACAATAACAGCAGAGATTGCTTTCACATCCCTCTGATTTCCTTTCTTTCTACGAGTAATAACAGAGCAGAGAGTTGACCAGACAATACTGAGTGAAATACGAATTGCAACAGGATTAGAATGACACAGAGCTGAAGACAATCAAACAGCACTGATTTTCAGCAGCTAGTTGTTACCAAAAGCACTCTTAACATGATGCTGCTGCAAGATGGTAGCACCACGAGAACTCACTCTCTTCCTCTCTAATATCCTTCATTTCCCTGGGTATGTGTGCTGACTAGCTCTTTTGGACTCTCCACACCAAAGGATGCCTGAGTACCAATCACATGGGGAAACAACTTTTTCCATCTATGACTACTTAAAGCATGCACCATCTCCTTTAACACAGATGGAATTTGCTTGACTTAGCATTTCTGCTTTCCAGAAAATGATGCTGATACAGATCATGAAATGGAACTGCATAGTCTTCACGCTTCTCCTTCAGGTAGCACCAGGCATACGTTGCTGAGGCGGCAATAAGACATTGGGTATGCATGGTGCATACCACTGCCTCCTGAGCACTGAGGTGGGAATACAGAAATACCCATTTAGACAAATAAGGCAATTATAACTGCAGTCAGATCCGCTGCCTTACATTGTATTCATCTCCCTCATCTTCAGTTACCATTTGGGACTAAGGCTGATCAGAAAGACATGGCACATATGAAAAGGTCGTTAGCTTGCAGGCCTGCTGAACTGTGCAACTGAACTCATTTAAATCACAGAATCATAGAATGGCTTGGGTTGGAAGAGATCATCAAGCTCCAAAACCTTTCCCGAGCTAGAGGCCTGGACTCTGAGGCAGTACTGCAGATGGGGCCTCAAAAAGGCAGAGCAGAGGGGGACAGTCCCCTCCCTCTCCCCGCTGCAACCCCTCTGCTGATACATCACTAGATCCTGGTGGTCTTCAAGGCTGCAAGCACATGCTGCTAGCATGACTCCAGCTTTTTTTTATCCCTCAGGACCCCTTAGTCCCTCTCCACAGGGTGGCTCTCAATGTGTTCTTCTCCCTGTCTGTACGCATATCCAGGATTGCAAGTGTATCACTTGGCCTTGTTAAACCTCATTAGGTTCACATGGGCTCACTTTTCAAACCCGAATGGCATCCCTTCCTTCTTTTGTGTCAACTGCACCACTCAGCTTGGTGTTATCAGCAAACTGCTGAGGGTGCATTCCATCCCATCACCTATGTCACTGAAAAAGATGTTAAAGGGTACTAGCCCCAAGACAGACCCCTGGGGAACACCATGCATGACCAGACTCCAGCTGGACATAGAGCCACGGACTACAACCCTCTGGCTACGTCCATCCAACCAACTCTTTATCCACTGAATACTCCAGCCTTCAAACCCGTATTTCTCCAATTTAGAGATAAGGATGCAAAACCGTGTCAATGCACAAGTTCAGGTAGGTGATATCAGATGCCCTTCCTTTGTCCACCGATGCTGTCAGTCCATCACAGAAGGCCACCAGACCGGTCAGGCACCATCTGTTCTTGGGAAGGTGTGTTTTCTCCACTGATCGGCTCCTCAGCATGAGTAGAAAGCAAGAAGTAAAACACTAATGGCTTCTAAAACACGGAGGGGCGGCGGCACAGGTACAACAGCGAAGCACGCCTAAACCCGAATCTCTGCGCTGCTCCTCCTGCTGTCAGTCCTCCAGCTACCTCAGCACGACTGCCAAAGCCACGCGGAAGCACAGCCACACACACCGCGGCGAGCTGTTCGCCGCCGCGCAGTAACCACGACCGCCGTCCGCTCCACCAAGGGCTCCACCAAGCCTCACACCACGCGCGGGGCGCGCCGCCCGCCCGCCCGCGCCCCTCCCCGGGCCGGGCCCCTCACCTCGGAGCGCAAGGGAGCGCCTCGCGGGCAACGTCTGCCCCGGCCTCGGCCGCGCA
>NW_018363248.1:0-2347 GCF_002078875.1 Numida meleagris
TGTAGCAGTCAGGTTGTAGCTGGGTTGTAGCAGTCGGGTTGTAGCAGTCGGGTTGTAGCAGTCGGGTTGTAGCAGTCGGGTTGTAGCTGTCAGGCTGTAGCTGGGCTGTATCTGTCGGGCTGCAGTCACGTTGTAGCAGTCAGGGTGTAGCCGTCGCATTGTAGCCATCAGGCTGTAGCTGGGCTGTAGCAGTCAGGGTGTAGCAGTCGGGTTGTAGCCATTGGGCTGCAGTCACGTTGTAGCCGTCAGGTTGTAGCTGGGCTGTAGCAGTCACGTTGTAGCAGTCGGGTTGTAGCCGTCAGGGTGTAGCTGGGTTGTAGCAGTTGGGTTGTAGCTGTTGGGTTGTAGCCATCAGGCTGTAGCTGGGTTGTATCTGTCAGGCCGCAGTCACGTTGTAGCAGTCGGGCTGTAGCTGTCGGGCTGTAGCTGTCAGGCCGCAGTCGGGTTGTAGCAGTCGGGCTGTAGCCATCAGGCTGTAGCTGGGCTGTAGCAGTCAGGTTGTAGCAGTCGGGGTGTAGCCACTGGGCTGCAGTCACGTTGTAGCTGTCAGGTTGTAGCTGGGCTGTAGCAGTCACATTGTAGCTGGGTTGTAGCCGTCACATTGTAGCTGGGTTGTATCTGTTGGGTTGTAGCAGTCGGGTTGTAGCCATTGGGTTGTAGCCGTCGGGTTGTAGCAGTCAGGTTGTAGCAGTCAGGTTGTAGCTGGGTTGTAGCAGTTGCATTGTAGCAGTCGGGTTGTAGCAGTCGGGTTGTAGCTGGGTTGTAGCAGTTGGGTTGTATCTGTCGGGCTGTAGCCGTCAGGTTGTAGCCGTCAGGTTGTAGCTGGGTTGTATCTGTCGGGTTGTAGCCATGCTGTAGCCATTGCGTTGTAGCAGTCAGGTTGTATCTGTCGGGCTGTAGCTGTCAGGTTGTAGCAGTCAGGCTGTAGCTGGGTTGTAGCAGTCGGGTTGTAGCCGTCAAGTTGTAGCAGTCAGGTTGTAGCAGTCGCGTTGTAGCTGTTGCATTGTAGCTGGGTTGTAGCAGTCAGGTTGTAGCCGTTGCGTTGTAGCAGTTGCATTGTAGCTGGGTTGTAGCAGTCAGGTCGTAGCTGTGCCGTAGCCGTTGCGTTGTAGCCATTGGGTTGTAGCAGTCAGGGTGTATCTGTCGGGTTGTATCTGTCAGGTTGTAGCTGGGTTGTAGCAGTCAGGTTGTAGCAGTCGGGTTGTAGCTGGGTTGTAGCAGTCGGGCTGTAGCAGTCAGGCTGTAGCTGGGTTGTAGCAGTCAGGTTGTAGCAGTCGGGTTGTAGCTGTCAGGTCGTAGCTGGGTTGTAGCTGTCAGGTTGTAGCAGTCAGGTTGTAGCTGTCAGATTGTAGCAGTCGTGTTGTAGCCGTCAGGTTGTAGCAGTTGCGTTGTAGCTGGGCTGTAGCTGGGCTGTAGCAGTCAGGTTGTAGCAGTTGGGTTGTAGCTGTCAGGTTGTAGCTGGGTTGTAGCAGTCAGGTTGTAGCAGTCGGGCTGTAGCAGTTGGGTTGTAGCTGGGCTGTAGCAGTCAGGTTGTAGCAGTCAGGTTGTAGCAGTCAGGTTGTAGCTGGGTCGTAGCTGTCGTGTTGTAGCCGTCGGGTTGTAGCAGTTGCGTTGTAGCAGTCAGGTTGTAGCAGTCAGGTTGTAGCTGGGTTGTAGCAGTTGGGTTGTATCTGTCGGGCTGTAGCAGTCAGGTTGTAGCCGTCAGGTTGTAGCTGGGTTGTATCTGTCGGGTTGTAGCCATGCTGTAGCCGTTGCGTTGTAGCAGTCAGGTTGTATCTGTCGGGCTGTAGCAGTCAGGTTGTAGCAGTCAGGTTGTAGCTGGGCTGTAGCAGTCGTGTTGTAGCAGTCGAGTTGTAGCAGTCAGGTTGTAGCTGTTGCATTGTAGCTGGGTTGTAGCAGTCGCGTTGTAGCAGTCAGGTTGTAGCCGTCGGGTTGTAGCAGTTGGGTTGTAGCAGTCGGGGTGTAGCAGTCGGGGTGTAGCTGTTGCATTGTAGCTGGGTTGTAGCAGTCGCGTTGTAGCAGTCGCGTTGTAGCAGTCGCGTTGTAGCCGTCGGGTTGTAGCCGTCGGGTTGTAGCCGTCGCGTTGTAGCTGGGTTGTAGCAGTCAGGCTGTAGCAGTCGGGTTGTAGCTGGGTTGTATCTGTTGTCAGGTTGTAGCAGTCAGGTTGTAGCTGGGTTGTAGCTGTTGCATTGTAGCCATCAGGTTGTAGCAGTCAGGTTGTAGCCGTCACGTTGTAGCTGTCAGGTTGTAGCTGGGTTGTAGCAGTCAGGTTGTAGCTGTTGCATTGTAGCTGGGTTGTAGCAGTCGCGTTGTAGCCATCAGGTTGTAGCAGTCGGGTTGTAGCAGT
>NW_018363249.1:0-2393 GCF_002078875.1 Numida meleagris
ATGCTGGCTGTGTCAGATCACCTCCTTGTCACGTATGTGCCTTAACATGTCTTCTAGGAGGATCTGCTCCATGATCTTCCCAGGCACAGAGGTGAGGCTCACCAGCCTGTAGTTCTCCGGGTCATCCTTTCTCCCTTTCTTAAAAATGGGAGTAATGTTTCCCTTTCTCCAGTCACCGGGGACTTCACCGAACAGCTATGATTTTTCAAATATGATGTAGAGCGGCTCGGCAACCACATCAGCCGTCTCTCTCAGAACCCTAGGCTTTAAGACATTCTGAGATCTGATGGCGTCCTTGATAAGATTTACCAAGGTATAACTTGCAAAGCTTTTGTAACCAAAATCTTGTGCCATGCTTAAAGCCCAAGGAAAGAAACATGGGAATGTTTCAGAGATTAAATCAGTTCAGTTTTTCCTCATGGCACAGTCACAGAGCCACATGTATGAGCCTGCTTTCTATTTAACACAACTGCAGTTCGGATTGCAATGCTTCAAGAGCATTTCTATTGTTGACATTGTTCTGTGCTGACACATGGGCTTATTCTTGTACCTGCAAAGATCTGCCTTTGACGTTTATTGCTAATTCAGGAAGACTAGGGTTTACAATATGTCACAATATTGTTCCGTGTGAAAGCTTTAGCACAGCAGACTCACAGAATTTCTGTTGCATTTCTACACTCAGTGGGAGTGAAAATCTATTGGTTGTGCCAAAACTTGCCTGTAAGTGTGCTTGAAAATGTACATCAATTATTTTCTTCCTATACTTGTGAAATTTTCTGTGAAAATTAGATGAAAGGTCATTTCAGGAGCCTTTGTAGTCCTGAGCTACATCTTCAAAGGAAGATCGTGGGTTACACATTACAAAGAAAATGGCAAAATGTTAATGAGCTGGATAAAAGAACCTTAGTTACAGATTCATAAGAGTGCTGCTCCAAAAGTAATGCCTCTGATTTTATTATATTGGCCCACAAGGTCAGAGGTGAGTGTTGGTGGGAAGACAGTAGAGTTTGAATCTTCCCAACAATATTACATTAAATTTTGTTGCCATGTGACAAGTGCTTATGAAGCAAAGATGTGTCATTGAATTCCTCCATGTGCAAGAAAATTGTGCCCATTGATGCATCCTAGATGCTTGCTGAAGATTTATAGAGACCAAAGAGTGGATGTGAGCAAAGTGAGGCTGTGTATAGTGCATTTCAGGAGTAGTGACAGTGACATGAAAGACAAGCCATATTCTAGATGACCGTGTCCAGGTGTCACACCATGAAACAGCTCATCTATGTGAGTCAGCAGATTCTGACAAGGGAACTGTGTACTGAGATGAATATCAGCTTCCGTGCATTGGAAATGATGGTGGTGAGGTTGGAATATCACAAAGTTTGTGCCATGTGGGTTCCATGAATGCTCACACTGGAACAGAATGAACACTGTGTACAAATTTCTCAGGACCTATTGAACCAGTACGACGCTGAAGGAGACTGTTTCCTGGATCACATAATTACCAGCAATGAGATGTGGTGTCACCACTATGAACCAGAGTCAAAATGGCAATCAATGGAAGTGAATTTACCATCGAAGGAACAGTTCAAGACACAGTCCTCAGCAGATAATGTGACGTGTGTTGTCTTTTGGGACAGGAAAGGAGTGATCCTTCTGGATTTCCTGGAACTATCAACAAACTGTCAACTCAGAAAGTTACATTGCAACACTGACTAAGTTGAAGATTCTAACTTCCAGAGTCAGGCCAGAGAAGAAAATAACTTTTCTCTTGCAATATGGTAATGCCAGGCTCCACGCCAGTTTGAAGATCGTGACAGTCTTGACTGGACTGTCCTACCACACCCACTGTATTGTCCGAATTTGGTATCTTCTGACTTCCATGTGTTAGAGATGATGAAAGATGAATTGCACAGGCAACATTCTCCTAGCAACAACTCTGTCATAGCAGCTGTGAAACAATGGGTCACCTTCGCTAATGCAGATATTTACAAGCATGTCATGTTATCTCCTGTTCAACACTGGTGAAAATATGTAGCTAATGGTGGTGACAGTGTTGAAATACAGTGTTTTCTAGCTGAGAATTTGCTGTCAAACTGTATTATTTTGCTCTTTGTGTCTGTTGTATTTTCCATGGAAATAGGTAGGGGGAATAACTTTCAGAGGAACCTAAGAAACAATTGAAATTAAATCTCTTATTTTTGCTTTCAACCATGTAGAACATCTTCCCCCAGAAATGTGAAAGAAACTGAAATATTTCTGTCAAACATTTTCATGTTTATTGCTTGTCATGGTTTTATGATTTTCGGTTATTGGTATTCCACATCATAACATCATGTAGTGAATGTACCTGGTTCTCAGAAGAGAAGGACTACTACAGTCCCCACGGCACTTTG
>NW_018363250.1:0-2390 GCF_002078875.1 Numida meleagris
TGGGTGGAAGCCCATAGCATCCCACTGCAAGTATCAATGGTCACGTGTAAGAACCGGAATCTGCCAAATGACGGGAACTCTGTCACATCGGCCTGCCAAAATGCATTCGGTTGGAGACCGCGTGGATTGACCCCTGCCGGCAGCGCCGGAGTAGAGGAACAAGCGGGACAACCCATGACAATATCTCGCGCTGTCGAGACAGGGATATGAAACATCCGATGTAAGGCGATTGCGGATTGATGGAACTGCCGGTGCGACTGTTCCGCAGCAGCCGTGCAGTCCAGCGCTGCCTGATAGCAAGCTGCGTCGGCGACAGTGTTACCTTCTGTGATGAACTCGGGAAGCTGTGTGTGGCTATTGACATGCATGACGTACACCGGCAGAGTGCGTGCAGATAGTGCATTGTATAGCAGAACAGCAATGTCTGATCGAGGCTCAATGCAAGAGCGACAGAGTGTAGCTGAGCGAAAGCAATACTGGCTATCGGTAACGATGTTCAGCGGTTCTCGCCGGAAAAACTCTAGGGCGAAGCATACTGCAAGCATCTCAAGCCACTGCAGAGATGCTGAGGGATCTAAGCGTGTCCGTGTTTGCCACACACTATGCTCCAACCACGCAATTGCGTACTTGTGCGTCCTCCCTGCAGCGTCAGTAAAAACTGTTCGGGCTGGGAGGGGCTGCCGTGCAATGGGAAGGACTGGAATAATAGTGACAGCCTTCACTATGTCGACCATCGGGGAATATGGCAAAGCGGCGAGTTCGCCAGGAAAACAGGCCAAAGCGGCCTGTACTCGCATAGAGAATTGCAGCAACGAGCGCAAGGAGTCTGGCTGCAATTCTGTGGTCAATCGGCTCGGCTCCGACCCTGCCACGGCCAGAATTTTTGAGCGGGCCCACGTGATGGCAGAGGCCAGAAGATTGTCCCACTGTGGAAAGGCTAAGCGAGGAGTGGACACGTACCCAAACAGGAGGGGATGTTGAACCTGCCCTGGTGAAGGACTATGACAGCCCCAGCCGGTTGCAGCAAAATGTGTGCCTGCAGAGGCAGAGAAGCATCCCGCCGCCGCAAACCCTCCCTCTGTAACAGCTGTAAAAAACGAGACAGATACTGTCAAAGGGATGCAGAGAGTTCTCTTGGAGCGGTCAGGTCCGTATCACCCTTCAGCAGGTCGGTGAATCGTCTCATGTCTTCTTGAGGGAAACACGCAAACTGTCGAAGCCACTGCAACGCACCTATCAATATCTGCAACTGATTAAGGTTTTGTACCTTGGTGTCTGGAACCAATACCTTTTGTGGTGTTACTATCCGCTCAGTCATGAGCGTGCCCAGGTACTTAAATGGAGACTGCACCTGGGTCTTTTCTTCTCCTATTTTTAGCCGTACGCTTCTAGGGCCGCCTTGACAGTGTCATAAAGTCCCGGGGGGAGCCTGGGGGCGGCTAGCAGCAGATCGTCCATGTAGTGAACGATCAGTAGTGATGGATGCTGCTGTCGAACTGGATTCAGGGCGTGAGCAACGTACATCTGACAAATAGTCGGCGAATTTTTCATTCCCTGCGGTAATACCACCCATTCATAGCGCCGCGCTGGTTGCTCGTTGTTTAGGGCTGGGATAGTCAGTGTGAAGCGTTTTGTGTCTTTCGGGTGCAGGGGAATACTGAAGAAGCAGTCTTTCAGATCGGTAACCATACACTGCCAGTCAGCCGGGACCATTGAGGGCAACGGCAATCCTGGCTGGAGTGCCCCCATGTCCTCCATAGAGGCATTTACAGCGCGGAGGTCATGTAAGAACCTCCACTTCCCTGACTTTTTCTTTATGAGAAATACAGGGGAATTCCAGGGGCTTGTTGAGGGGATAAGGTGTCCCTGTGTCACCTCTTGTTCAACTAAGTTGTGTAATGCAGAGAGCTTTTCCTGGGAGATGGGCCACTGAGGGATCCAAATCGGATCATCTGATCGCCACGACAGCCCCCATGACGGGCGACGCTGCTCAGTGGCCACTATGTTAAAACCTGGATGTCGGGCTCTATGACAACTCTCGCCCCAGCGAGGGCCAAGAGGTCACGTCCCAGCAACGAGAGCGGGATGTCCAGGACATAAGGCCGAATCGGTCCTGCCGTCTGCTCCTGCCCATTGTCCTCCCATGAAAAGAGGACGGGATAGTGACTGCGATGGCCCGTCACGAAACCCTCCCACCCCACTGACTGAGCGCGGGAGTATTTCCAGGGCCCAAGAGGAGGGCCACACAGCCGTTGAAATGATGGTGACATCTGCTCCGGAATCGATAAGAAAGGAAATGGTTTTCTGGTTCGGATTTGGCTGTGTCAGGCCCTGAATTGAAAGCACATTCACACACACACACAGACACACACACAATAGCAGCAAGAAAA
>NW_018363251.1:0-2387 GCF_002078875.1 Numida meleagris
GGGGGGTGATGCAGGGGAAGGAGCTGCTGAGCAGTTGCGGATCTCCATCACATCCCTGGTTTTCGACTGCGGGCCAGGGCCTGCAGGCAAGTCTCCAGCGCCCACATCTGCCTGCTTTTCCATTCAGGCATTCTGATGGAGGCGCATCCCTGTCCACAGTGCTGGCACTGAGGATGCGCTGCTGTGCGGGCCATGTTAGTCCCGGTGCTGGACTCCTGGGCCTCTCGGTTGGTCTTGAGGGCTGCCCTGTTCCCATCCTGCCCCAGCACGGCTTATTGGGATGGCCACTCGCTGCCAAGGCACTCCCCTTGGCACTACAGCTTCATGGCACAAACGCGCAGCTCCAGCATCTCATGCTGCTCCTTGGGCATGAAGGTGCTCTCCTGTATGGCACGGTCCAAGCGAACCCCGCCAGTCCTGAGGCCTCCCTGCCTACGCCGTAAAGGGCTGTGTGCACCGCTGGAAAGCCAGGAGGCCAGAAGTGTCCCTCCGCCCTGAAGATCAGCCAGTTGTGTAGGCAAGGGCAGCTCTGAGGGACAAAGTACCCCGGTGCTTGAGGTCTCCCAGCACCACTGGGAGAGTCCAGGTGCCGGACCAGGTGTGTACACTGCTGCTTCCGTTCCCCCCCAGGGTGCTCGGCTGCACTGCCCTGACCCAGGCCTCGTGGCCTCCACGTGCCGTGCACACAGGGGAGTCTCGCGTCCTGGGCAGCGGTGGTGGACAAGGCACCACCACGTCCAGGGACTGCTCAGTGGGGTTGGGGTCCCCCCACTGCTTCTGGGCTTCCATCTCCAGCAGGTTGGCGGCGATGACATCCGCCTTTCCCTGAAGCCAGGGCCACAGCCTGCGCCGCAGCAAGGGCTGCCTCTGTCCCGGGCGGATCAGCCTTGGCAGGACAGGGCAGCCATGCCGCAGCGCCGCTTTGTCCGGGGACCGCTGCACAAATGCAGGCAGGGCCCCCAGGGCAATTTCCAAACATCTGTGAGCCACGTGTTTCTCCAGAGCCACACGGGCTTCGCAGCACCACAGGAGTCTGGTGCAGTGAGAGTTTCTCAGCTCCCAGGGGACACTGCCTAGACAGCTGCTGGGGTTTGGACTCCTGCTCATGGGACGTGTGGGGCCATGCACCTGCCTCTCACCACCTGCAAAATGAGGAGGGGACCTAAGCCTGGGGCTCGGGGGCTCTCAGCTCTGCCGGGCCGTGGGGAAGAGCCGCTGACACGCACAGAGTCTGCTGTGCAGAGGAGGGCAGCGTGCTGAAGCGTCCCGTGTCGTACATCGCTCAGCCCCGCTCCTTTGGCCCCACAGTGGGCCTCTGAGCCTTCACTGGCTCCTCCGCTGCCCTATTTGTCTGTTTCACCTCCAGAGCTGCACATCTGCTTGCGACCGTAGCGGAGCTGAGCGTTTGTAGGGGCACGTCGGCCTCCTACTCCCGCCGGCAGCTGCGGGGCCGGGGAGAAGAGTCAGCTCGGCAGTGCCGGCTGCCGGGGCTGCCTGCAGGGAGCTCGGGGCACATCCCCGCTGAGCGCACCGCCCGGCGCGCCGGCAAAGCCGGGAGGGCACGGACGGGAACCCGTGCCACCCGCGGAGCCCTTGCAAGCCCCCGGGACACCCCTTCCTTTTCCGCTACTGCCCCCTCGAGGAGCCCGCGGGCCGCGACCGTCTCGTCCCGCAGCCGCGCCAGAGCCGCGGCCCGGCCCCAACCGCAGCGCGGCCCGGCCCTGCTGCCGCCTGTGATGGCGGCGGCTCCGCCCCATTCGCAACGGTCACTTTGCGAAGCGAGGGCTGCGAAGCGCGGCGGTTGGAAAGTGTGCCGAGGCGAAATAAACGGATTTTTCTGAACTCGCTCTGTCTCGCCAGTCCGTAGCCCGCTGAACTGAAGAAACTGGAACATCTCTCGGAAGGAACTGGGAGAGCAAAGCTGCTCATTTCAAACGTTACGCTTCAGCGGTCGAAGAAAGTGCTGACGCTGCAGATACGGCTCTGCTGCCGTTTCCGTGAGAGGTGCTGAGAACGAACTTAATGGCGCGGAAGAGCTGCCTGCTTGGGTGCCATTGAAAGACACACCTCAGTTTCTTGATCTGTAAGAAGCAGTAAAGTACACTACAGCCATTTCCTTTAACCGCTGTCAGGATATCTGGCATAGCTGCTGGTGGTGCCGCAGTGACGGTCGGTAAAAAAAGAGGGACTTCCTATAGAATTAATGGGAGATAATGCAGTTACCACCAGTAGCTCATGTGTGATGAAATTCCACTGCATCAGGCAGCAAGAAAACCTAGCTGTGAAACCTTTACAAATAGAGAATGTCGTGGCCATCAAGGCAGTGAGTTTCAGAAAGTCCAAGGGATGAATCATCGCCGCTTCCACGAGTCCCCTCCTGTCCCTCA
>NW_018363252.1:0-2386 GCF_002078875.1 Numida meleagris
CCACAGGTCACCACGAGGGAGGGCCACCACTGGTTGGCCACAGGTCACCACGAGGGAGGGCCACCACTGGTTGGCCACAGGTCGCCACAGGGATGGGCCCTCCCTTTGTCATCCCACAGCGCCAGTACCTGCTCCGCCACTGGGCGCTGCTCACTGGTGTCTGTCCGCTGCTTCAGCTCCCGGTACTCCAGGTACAGCCCTGCCAAGGAGAGGAGCAGGGCAGATGCAGGGGCCATCAATTAGTGAATGATTAATTAGGGCAATTAGTGAGGGGTGAGGAGGTTCCGCAGCCCCACACTCACGCTTAGTGTCCTCTGAAGCTGCCGCCACGTCAGCCTGTGAAGGAAAGAAAGAGATCAGAGCATTATTTTGGGTTGAAATGCACAAAAAGAGGCATTTTCAGGGCAGAAAAGCCCCAAAAAGGACAAAAAGAGGGCCCTTTTAGGACATAGATGTCCAAAACCAGGCACTTTTGGAATAGAAACACACCAAAAAGAAGCAGAAGAGGCACTTCTGGGGCAGAACAACCACAAAAAGAGGCACTTTCAGTGCAGACACACCCCAAAAATCATCAGCAAAGGCCATTTTGGGGTAGAACTGTCCCAAAAGAGGCATTTCTGGGACAGAAATGTGCCAAAAAGCACCAGAAGAGGCCCTCTGGGGGCAGACACACCACATAAAGGACAAAAAGAGGCCCCTTTTGGGGCAGAAATGCCCCCAAAAGCACAAAAAAGTCCATTTTGGGGGTAGAAACGCCCCAGAAGAGGCCCTCTGGGAGTAGAAATGCTTCCAAAAGCTCAAAAAGAGGCATTTTTAGAATAGAGCTCCCCTAAAGAGGTACTTTTGGGGTAGAACAGCACAAGAAGAGGGACAGAAATGCTCAAAAACAGACACTTGTGGAGGCAGAACAGCCATCAAAAGCACAAAAAGAGGCCATTTTGGATATGAAACTGGCACTTTTGGGATAGAAACTCACCTAAAAGCACCAAAAGAGGCACTTCTGGGGCAGAATTGTCCAAAAAGAGGCACTTTGGGGGTAGATCTGCCCCTGAAGAGGCACTTCTGGATCGGACACACCCCAAAAGGACACAACAAGAGGCCCTTTGGGGGCAGAAATGGCCCCAAAAGCACCAAAAATGGCCATTTTGGGGCAGGACAGCCACAAAAAGAGGCATTTCTGTGGCAGACATGGCCCAGAAAGCACCAAATGAGGCACTTTTAGGATATAAAGCAGGTAATTCTGGGATAGAAGCACACCTGAAAGCACCGAAAGAGGCATCTTGGGGGCAGAAATATCCAAGAAGAGGCACTTTTTGAGCAGACACATACCAAAAATTAAGAAAAGAGGCACTTTTTAGGACAAAAATGCTCAAAAAGAGGCACATTCTGGGCAGAACAGCCCCCAAAATCACAAAAAGAGGCCCTTTAGGATATAAAACTAGCACTTTGGGACTAGAAACACAACAAAAAGCACCAACAGAGGCAATTTTGTGGCAGAATTGTGCAAAAAGAGGCACTTCTGGGGCACAAGTGCCCCAAAAAGTACCAAACAAGGCCCTTTTGGAGAAGAAGTGTCCAAAACCAGGCACTTTGGGGATAGAAACTCACCCAAAAGCAGCAGAAGAGGCCCTTGTGGGGCATAAGAACCACAAAAAAAAAAAAGAACAAAAAGAGGCACTTTTGGGGCAGACACACACCAAAAAGGGCAAAAAGAGGCACTTCTGGAATACAAAGCAGGTACTTTTGGGA
Organism: Numida meleagris; assembly: GCF_002078875.1. Lineage (NCBI taxonomy): Eukaryota > Metazoa > Chordata > Aves > Galliformes > Numididae > Numida > Numida meleagris. Next base: position 1,750 of record NW_018363252.1, read on the forward strand.
CAGAAACACACCTAAAAGCACCACAAGAAGCACTCTGAGAGCAGAATTGTCCAAAAAGAGGCGCTTTTGGGGCAGAATTGTCCAAAAAGAGGCACTTCTGGATCGGACACACCCCAACCGGACACAAGAAGAGGCCCTTGGGGGCAGAAATGGCCCCCAAAAGCACCAAACAAGTACATTTTGGAACAGGAAAACCACAAAAAGAGGCACTTGTGGGGTCGAACTGCCCCCAAAAGCACAAAAAAGGCCATTTTGGGCAGAACAGTTCAAAACGAGGCCCTTTAGGGCCCCGCACCATCGCTCCCCTCACAGTCCCCCCGCACCTTCCCCGGTCTCCGGCCGTGCTCCCGCTGGAACGCCGCCTCCCAGCCTTTCAGTAGCGCCCGCAGCTCGCGCAGCCGCTCCATCGAAGCTCGGTTCCTCTCGGTTCCGCTCCGTTTCGGCCCTCAGAGCCGCTCCAGACCCTCCACGCCCGCTCCGTTCCCTCAGCGCTCCGCCCGGCGCGAACCTCCCGCTCTCCTTTCCCTCCTCCAATAGGAGCGCCGGAAGGCCGACGGGCAAGCGGAACAGCGAATGGACAGCGTATAGGTAGAGCGGTCCCGCCTCTCACCGTTTGTGATTGGTCGGAGGAGGAGGG
>NW_018363253.1:0-2361 GCF_002078875.1 Numida meleagris
TGGCAGAAAGCAGCAGGGGAGCGAGGGGTACCCACCCGAAGTCCCTCAGTGTCACTGTCTTGGTCCTGTTGATGATCTCCAGACCCACGCTGCGGCATACATGGATGTCCCTCATCAGGCTCTCCACGCTCTTACCCTGTGGTCCAGAGTGATAGTCATCACTGCAAGGCTTCTTCTTTTTCTTCTCCTTCAGTGACATCTTCCCCACTCAGTCCTGGGAGCAACGCTGTGAAGCTGCAAAAGCGTTGCCGTGGTGTAAAAATGAGCAAAAAGGGGTGGGTAAGGCCAACTCCCCCTATGGGAGCTCGGAGCAGGGCATGCAGTGCTCCTCCCCCACATCCTGTAGGGGTTTGCAGGTCTCATAAAGGGCAGCTCTTGTACCAGGAATTCCTGGGTGGAGCGAAGCAGAGGGCTGTGTTCTCCTGCTCCATCCCCAGCTCTGGCTCTGGAAGGATCCAGAAGGAAAATCCCCACAGTTCCAGGGCTGAGGTTTTGTTGATGCTCAAAGAACAATGAATGCTCCTCCCATATCCTGACCATGAAGGAGGAAGTCAGGATAGCTGCTAAATACAAATTTAGGTATTCTGTCCTTAGTGTTAATCCTGATACCATTTGTCGCAATGTTATTTCTTCCATGGGTCACATTAAACTATAGGTTTACATGTGGAGGTAGAAGGGGCACAAGCAGCAGTGAATTCAACTGTTTGATGATTTAGTGCTGAGCAACACTATTTGTTTGCAATGCAACAGTTTGCTGCAATGCGATGCAGCACAAAGCTTATTCAGAGTGATACAACACAGTTGAAGGCAGCATCCAGGCTGGGAAGGAGTGGGCTCCAAAGCTTTGGAAACATGAAGAGGAAGTGCTGAATTAGGCATCACTCACAATCAAAGCTCACGTGCCCCTCTGCTATCTGAGGACAAGCAGGAACACATGGGGGGGGGGTTATTTTCTGCCAAACATCTCAGCCCTTCTAACATAACTCACCCAAACTACAGGCTGCAGGCATTACCGTCATCTTCTGATGGAATAAGGGTTCCAGCTGAGCCATCTGATTTTCAGATTGCGCCTCAATGAGACAGGTCAAATGGAGACCACCATTCTAGAGGACAGAAGCTGCACTGGTAAGATCTCTTCTCAGCATTCTCTTCTCCAGGCTGAACAGCCCCAGGTCTCTCAGCCTTTCCTCATACAGGAGATGCCCCAGGCCACTCATTGCCTTTGGGCACTGCACTGGACTCTATTCAGCGGTTCCCTGTCTGTGTTGAGCTGGGGAGCCCAAAAATGGACTCAGCACTCCAGATGTGCTCTCTCCAGGGCAGAGTAGAGGAGGAGGATCCCCTCCCTCAACCTGCTGGCCATGCTCTTTGTAATGCCCCCAGGATCCCATTGGCTCATGGTCAACCTGTTGTCCATCAGAGAGAGTCAGCCTGGGTTTATTAAGGGGAAAATCCTGCCATTGTAATTTGATCTGCTTCAATGACAAGGTTGAGCCCCTTGTTTAGCAATGCCTTTGCCTTCTGAAAACACATATTAGAAACGGGGTGTTGCAGCAAAGCTTCTAGTTTCTCAGGTAAAAGAGATCAGGAGCCTCTGCTGAAATGGCATTTCTCATCGGGCTGCATCTAAAATGGGGATCCATTGTTTGTTTGTTCCAGCAACAGCTGCCATTGCAGAAGAGTAATGTGTTATGCAGCTGAATTGCCCCACTCGGTCTGCTGGACGTTCTTTCTCCTAAGCTGGGGTGGTTTGCTTTTAAGATATTGCCAGGTATTATGACTATCAGCCATTCATCTTACCCCACAAATAGTGAGCAGACCAAGAGCCCCACGAGCTCTAATCCTCATAACAGGACTGCATGGGACCTCCGCAATTGCTACTAAATATTGTGATGCTTGAGTGACTGCCGTCTCCAGGTGGATTATGTGGAATTCTTACTGGAGCTGACTGACTGAAATGTCCACCTCTTGAGAGAAGGAAGCTTCTCGGGTGGAATGTGGTGACTCACTGGCTCTATGATAGTTGCCTAACCAACATAAGACCTGCAAACCTAAGCTTATCGGCAGCAGCAGAAGAGTGTGGTGTGCAGACTCAAAGAGATAAAGCAGAGAGGGTGGAGCGGAGTGGAAACACCAGGGCCAAGTGCTGTGATAACACCACAGGGATGGGAATTTCGTGGTACTGCGGGACTGATAAATTCAGGGTTCTCACCCTGAGCTGGCAATTTCCCACCTTTCTGTCAAAAACATGTTCAATGAGTAAACGTTAAAGAAATAAAGTATGTTTGGCTAGAGTCACTCAAGCTCCACCTGAAAGTAAGGAAATACTACAGACAGCTTAAAAGAGAAGGGGATTTGGGG
>NW_018363254.1:0-2347 GCF_002078875.1 Numida meleagris
CTGCCTCCCGCCGCCCGCCCCGCCCCTGCGTCGCCGTCCCCGCCTGGCCACGCCCCCTGCTGCCACGCCCTGCCCTGGCCACGCCCCTCCCTCATGTGGTGGGGGTCGAGGCAGGATCTTGGTGGGCAGGATTACCCCCGAGGGGGCAAAAAACTCACTTGTGGGGCAGGAACTTCCATGGGCAAGAATCTTCTTGTGGGGCAGGAACTTCCATGGGCAAGAATCTTCTTGGGGTGGCAGGAACCTTCCCAGGGGCAGGATCCCCCTGAGGGGCAGCAAACTTCCTCAGGGAGCAGGAACTTCCTCGGGGGTAGCAGCCCCTATAGTGGGAAGGACCTGCCCAGAGGCCTCATCCATCCCTATGGGGAGCGAGGCAGGAGCAGACTCAGGCTGTGGGTTGCCACCCCCAGAAGGGCAGCTGAGCCCTGGGTGCTCCTTTCCCCACTCTTACCCTGCCATATCAGGAGTGAAGAAGGGGTAACGCACCCCAGCACTGTGCCCAACAAGCACAGTGCACATAGGCTTAATTAGCAGATAAGCAATTAATTTGGGGCTTCTTAAACCACAGGCTGCTGCTTCAACCCTTGCATGGCCTTCAGCATCCTCTGGGACATCCCTCACCCGGATCATCACAAAGAGCCCTCGGCGATGCAGCATGATGGTATCACTGCTGGCACTGCAGTGGAGCACCGCTTCCTGTGTCTTACCAGGCTTGTGCAGGGACATGGAGCTTATTCTGCATTATTTTTGCTGGAGGACTTTGGGGAGGTCTCAGAAGATGAATGCCACCAATGTTATAAACCTGCTGGAGGAAGGACTGTGCTGGCTATACTTGGAGACAGCCGTCTTTGTAAAGCTCCTGTCCCGTGCTGGTGAAACTTCCTGTATTTCCCATGTGTCAGAGTTACCTAATAAGAACTCTAGTTTTTAAAAATAATAGTGATACAGTTCTCAAATAGCAATGATGATTCTCATAGTCCAAGGAAAACATTTTCAAGTAGCTAAGCAACCAAAAAGGTAGGTAAAGCTATTAGTGTCAGGATCTGGTTGCATTAATTGCTGTTCCCTTCAATTCATACCAGTTGTTCCAAAACTAGATGAATACAATTAGAGATAGCATTTTTGTCAAGGATTGTTCTTTCCTGTCCAGGACAGTCAAAATTCTTCTCAATTGTCATGTTCTTTTCTGATAAAATACTCTTAATGTATTTTAAGAAACTCTGAGAGGAAGAAATGCACTGGGGGCTGCACAGTGTCCACTGGAACAGTGCTGAGGGTGCTGGGGCTGGGACTGAGCTTGTGCCTTTCCTCCAAGCGCAAGCTGCAGGACAGCCATGTAAATGCAGGGCGGGGAAAGTGTGTGGACCCCCAGCCTCACTGCTTGGATGTCCAAAGTAGTGGACATCCAGTGACGTCCATCAGGAATCTCCAACAGGAATCCCAGCTCTTCACAGCACCCTTATGATTCCTTAACCAGGAGGTGGCATCACCAAGCACTGACAATTCAGCATGGCCCTAAAAGAAATAGGAAAAGCAGCCTAGTACCTGTTTGTACCCATTATCACCCCGGCAGGGGCTGAATGGGGCCAGGTAAGGACTGGGATCCCCTGCACAGGGGCCGTGAGCAGTCATGGGGTGGCTCAGCTGCAGCCCCCTTGGTGGTGGGGGTCCCCAGGGCTGGGGGCACAGCAGAGCTAGGGGTGGTGGGGCAGGGGGCTCATGGGGCCATGGCTCTGGGGCATCCCACAGTGCCAGGGGGCTGTGGGCAGAAGGGATTCATTAGTCAGGGCGTTACTGCAGATGCCCTTGTTACTGGAAGGACCTGTTACTCCAGATGTTCTCATTACTGGGAGGATGAGTCCAGAGGACCTCGTTAATTGGAGGACTGGAAGGCCAGTTAGCTCAGGCCACCATTAGTGGGAGCATTAAAGGGTGCAATTACCCCAAAGGCTCTGGGTGCACCTGTAGAACCAGCTACCTCTGAGACCCTTGTTCCTGGGAGGGCTGGGGGCCTCAGAGATTCTCACACCTGGGGCGCAGTTACCTCAGAAGTCGTTACTGGGAGCACTGGAGAGACGGCAGTTACCCCAAAAACTGTCACTCCTGGTAGGACTGGGAAGACCAGATACCTCAGAGACCCCATTACTGGGGTGACTAGGGGGAATTTACCTCAGAGGTCCCCGTACCTCACGGATGGAGGCAGTTACCTCAGAATCTCCCTGACTTGGAGCACAGGGGGCAGCGCGCCCCTCAGCACTGGGGCTTCTCCCAACGGCAGGCCGGGCAGACCAGTTCCCAGCGGGCACAGCTACTGGGAACACGGATCCAATCGCGGCCTGTGTGTTGG
>NW_018363255.1:0-2234 GCF_002078875.1 Numida meleagris
ATTGACTAGCTTACACTTCCCACTGCACACCCCATTTCCATTCCCTTCCATTCCCTTCCATTCCCTTCCATTCCCTTCCATTCCCTTCCTTTCCCTTCCATTCCCTTGCTCTCCCTTCCCACTGCAACACCATTTCCCTTCCCTTCCATTCCCATGCTCTCCCTTTCCACTACACCCCCCATTTCCCTTCTCTTCCATTCCCTTGCTGTCCCTTCCCACTATACTCCCCATTTCCCTTCCCTTTCCTTCCATTCCTTGCTCTCCCTTGTACACTCCTTCCCCCCCCCATTTCCCTTCCCTTCCATTCCCTTCAATACCCTTTCTCTCCCTTCCTCTCCCTTCCCACTACACCCCCCGTTTACCTTCCCTTCCATTCCCATGCTCTCCCTTCCCACTTCACTCCCCATTTCCCTTCTCTTCCATTCCCCTTATCTGCCTTCCCACTACTCCCCCCATTTCCCTTCCCTTCCATTCCCTTGATGTCCCTTCCAACTATACCTCACATTTCCCTTCCATTCCCTTCCATTCCTGTGCTCTCACTTCCCACTACACCCCCCTTTTCCCTTCCCTTCCATTCCCTTCCATTCCCTTCCATTCCCTTCCATTCCCGTGCTCTCCCTTCCCACTACACCCCCCATTTACCTTCCCTTCCATTTCTTTCCATTCCCTTCCATTCCCGTGCTCTCCCTTCCCACTACACCCCCCATTTCCCTTCCTTTCCCTTCCCTTCCATTCCCTTCCATTCCCTTCCATTCCCTTCCATTCCCTTCCATTCCCTTCCATTCCCTTGCTCTCCCTTCCAACTGCAACACCATTTCCCTTCCCTTCCGTTCCCTTACTCTCCCTCGACACTACACCCCAATTTTCCCTTCCTCTCCACTCCCTTCCGTTCCGTTGCTCTCCCTTCCCACTACATCCCCCATTTCCCTTCCATTCCCTTCCATTCCTTGCTCTCCCTTGCATACCACTCCCACTACACATCCCATTTCCCTTCCCTTCCATTCCCTTTATCTTCCTTCTCTTTACACCCCCCATTTCCCTTCCCTTCCATTCCATTGCACTCCCTTCCCACTAAACCCCCCATTTTCCTTCCCTTCCATTCCCTAGCTCTCCCTTCCCACTGCACACCCCTTTTCCATTCCCTTCCTTTCCCTTGCTCTACCTTTCCACTTCATCCCCCATTTCCCTTCCCTTCCATTCCCTTCAATTCCCTTTCTCTCCCTTCCATCCCCCTCCCACTACAACCTCATTTCCCTTCCCTTCCATTCCCTTGCTCTCCCTTCCCACTACAACCCCCATTTCATTTCCCTACCATTCCCTTTATCTCCCTTCCCACTACACCCCCCATTTCCCTTCCCTTCCATTCCCTTTATCTCCCTTACCTCTACAACCCCATTTCCCTTCCCTGCCATTCCCTTTCTTTCCCTTCAGTTTCCTTGCTATCACTCCCCTTTGCACCTCCCTTTTCCCTTCCCTCCCATTCCCTTCCATTCCTTGCTCTCCCTTCCCACTATACCCCCCATTTCCCTTCCCTTCCCTTCCATTCCCTTGCTCTCCCTTCCCAATACAACCCCATTTCCCTTCCCTTCCATTCCCTTTATCTTCCTTCTCTTTACACCCCCCATTTTCCTTCCCTTCCATTCCCTAGCTCTCCATTCCCACTGCACATGCCTTTTCTCTTCCCTTCCTTTCCCTTGCTTTCCCTTACCACTTCATTCCCCATTTCCCTTCCCTTCCAGTCCCTTCAATTCCCTTTCTCTACCTTCCTATCCCTTCCCACTACACCCCCCATTTCCCTTCACTTCCATTCCCTTTCATTCCCTTCCATTGCAGTTCTCTCCCTTCCCACTACATCACCCATTTCCCTTCCCTTCCCTTCCCGTCCATTCCCTTCCATTCCCTTCCATTCCCTTCCATTCCCTTCCATTCCCGTGCTCTCCCTCCCCACTAAACTCCTCTTTTCCCTTCCCTTCCATTCTCTTTCCTTACCTTCAATTCCCTTGCTCTCCCTCCCCACTACACCCTCCTTTTCCCATCCCTTCCATTCTCTTTCCTTACCTTCAATTCCCTTCCCGCTACACCCTCCTTTTCCCTTCCCTTCCATTTCCTTTCCTTACCTTGCTCTCCCTTCCCGCTACACACCCCATTTCCCTTCCCTTCCATTCCCTTGATATCCCTTCCCACTACATCCACATTTCCCTTCCCTTACATTCCCTTCCATTTTCTTGCTCTCC
>NW_018363256.1:0-2310 GCF_002078875.1 Numida meleagris
CACCGTCACGAACACGACGTTATGGGGGAAATCCGCGGCCCCGGGCCCGTCGGGGGGCAGCCGTGGGGCGGCGATGGGTCCCCTGCTGGCCAGCAGCGCCGCCGGGAACCCCTTCCTCCCCCCTCCCTCGGCCGCCGCCATCTCCTCCGACAAATAATGGCGGATGTTCTGGCGCGCCGAGCGGATGAGCGCGCCGTCAATGTCCAAGCCCACCACGCGGGCGGGCCCCCAGCGCTTGGCGATGCTCAGCGTCACGTGCCCCACGTTGCAGCCCACGTCCAGCACCTCTTTGCCGGCGAACCACTCGGGCCTCATGGCCCTCAGCCTGCCGTCCTCGCAGTCGGGGTTGCGGTACCCGTAATATTTGCAGTAATTCCCGTATTGGAAACGTTGCGCTTTCCGGCGGCGCGGCGCCGCTTGGGCCGCTTTGCCCGTTCCTCCTCCTCCTCCTCCTCCTCCTCCTCCCGCTGCCGCCGGCCCGGTGCTCCCGGTGCCGCTTTTCCCTTTCTCCGGCGAAGCGGGCGGGCGGGCGGCCTCCGATTTGCTGCAAGTCCTCCGCCGCTTGCGGTGCCGGCTGTTGGAACAGGCGGTGCTGGCGGTGCTGGAAGCGTTGGTGACGGCGACGCCGGGCTCGTCGGGCGGTTTGCCGGGCTCGGCGCTGACGGCGGCGGCGTTGCCGGCGCGCTGCTGGCCGCGGTGGCGGTGCCGGCGGCGGGTGGGCTTGGCGGGGGGGGCGAGGCGGAGGCCGTCGCCGGGGGCGTTGAGGCTGAGCGGGTCGGTGATGTCGCGGGGGATGAGGATCTCGACGGGGTCGCGGCCGCGGGCGGGCAGGGGGGAGGACTGGGGGGTGCGGGCGTTGAGGGCGCGGCTCACCTCCTCGTCCAGGAGGCTGTTGAGGTTCAGGGGGTCGAAGATGTTCCCCCCCAGCAGGAACTCGGAGGGCAGGGCCGGGTCGCACTCCGAGGCCGCCCTCCGGCGCCGCTTCCACGGAGGCTGCTTGGGGCCGGCGCAGCTGCTCCGCCGCTTTCCCCCTCCGCCTCCTCCTCCTCCTCCTCCTCCTCCCGCCGCTCGGAAGCCGTTCCTCGGCCTCGGGGCCTCCCCGCCGCCCTCCCCTTCCTCACGGCCCCTCCGCCGCGCGGGCCCGGACGGGGCGGCGGGTCCCGGTGGAGGCCCTCCCGGGGGTTCTCCCGGCCGCAGCGGTGGCGGCGGGGCCCGGAAGGCGTCGGGCTCGGCCGCCATCTCGATCATGGCCCGCACGCCGCTCCGCCCCGCGCGCCGCTCCGCCCACCGCCCTCCGCCTTCGCGCGTCCCCCGCAGCCGGAGCGGGACCGTGCGGCGTTCGCCACCTCCCTCCCGCGATGGCAGGCGCGTCGCCCCCTGCGCCGCCTTATATAGGCGCCGGGCGGGGCTAGGAGGCGCCCCGCCCCTCAAGGGAGGGACAGCCAATGGCGTGCGGCGCGCGGACGGCGGGCCGGGCCAATCGCGTGGCGGCGGAGCGGGGGGCAGCCAATGAGAGGAAGTGGCGCGCGGAAGAGGGGGGCAGCGACCAATGGCTGACGAGCGGGTCGGGGACCTCGCGGGGGCCTTCCTGCACGGGGCTGCCCGCGGAGGTGCCTTCGCGAAAAGCTCGCGGGGCCCCGCAGCTCCCGGCCGTTCCGCACCGCGGTCTCCCGTTATCCCGGACGGTGACAGAGCGGCGCGGAACGCGGGGGCGATCGCGTGGCTGCCCCTCACCACGGCGCATGCGCAGACCTTCGGGGCATACAGCGCATGCGCCGCCCCTCGGCGCGCGCAGCCGGCGCATGCGCATCGCCCGTCCGCAGCGCGCAGGCGCCGTGGAGCGCGCTCGGGGCGTCGCGCATGCGCACGGGCGGCGGCGAGCGGGGCGGGAAGCGCATGCGCACCCCGCGCGCGCCGCGGCGGTTGGGGAGGGCGGGAAAGCGGAGGCGCGAGGCCGCGCTGTGAGCGGAAAACGCCCGAATTTGGTAAAAAAAAAAAAAAAAAAAAAAAATCTCCAAAAACACCGAAAATTCCCAACTTTTCCCTCAGGGAAAGCCTCCTTCGCCTGCCGGGGCGGCCCTCGTTCCTTTCCGGGCCCTTGTGAGGGCGCTGATCCCTCAGTTCACAGCCCCGCGGCCTACCCCCCCCAACCAGGCCTGGGCCCGCCGCGCTTCCTCCTCTTTGTTTCCCTGCGAGGGGGGAGGGGGGGGGGGCAGCGCGTTCATTGCCTTTTTTTATATATATTTTTTTAATTTTTATTTTTATTTTCCTCAGCGTTTTTCTCCCCATGGCGGGTGGGGGAGGACTGGG
>NW_018363257.1:0-2322 GCF_002078875.1 Numida meleagris
GCACCCCACCAGGGCTGGCCCTGCCCTGAGGGTGCACAGAGGAGCTCTGACCTTGGTGGAAGCTGCACCGTCAGGAATGGTGTTTTCTCCAGTTTACACCGCTGCCTTTGTCTCTCTCACACACACAAACCAAAAAAAAAAAAAAAAAAAAACAAAAGCCCCGAAGAAATGCAATTAAAATATTATAATTATTGGTGGTGGAGTATTTGCTTTTATCGGCTCCTATTTAAAAAGATGCAAATGGAGGTGAGTTTAGCATTCCAGTCAGCCCCTCTCCCTCCTACAGGGATGGAAATATTTGGTTTAGTCAACTTTGTTGTGTTGATCCTCCAGTTTCTCCCTTTGTTGTTGGCTTTTTTTTTTTTTTTAACAAAAACACTCACGTTCCTTCTCCGGCAGCAGCGCTGCATCCCCCCGCAGTGCTCGGATGGGTGCACCCTAAAAGCACAAAATGTCCCCCAGCTGAGGGGGCAGCAGCAGGACCCCCCCCGCCCCCCCCCTGCTCCTCAGGGTGCTTGTTTTCCCTTAATGCAACTCGTGGCTGCTAGCAAAGGGTGCAGGGATGCGGGGGAGCCTGCAGTGACCAGCGTGGTTGCTGAGAGACCAGGGTGGGGGAAATGTTCAGGGTGTGAAGAGGACTGGGGAGGGGGGGGGGCACCGAGGCAAGGCAGGTGGGGATTGCGGGCTTAGAGCACCCTCAGCTGGGCAAAGCGCAGCCCTGCGCCTCGTGGGCGGCAAGAGAACGGGGTGCCCCGCTACCAGGGCTTTGTGATGCCCGCGGGCTCCTCCTAGAACCGGGGTATTTGGGGACGCTTCCCTGCGCTGGGTGCCGCAGCCCTCCCCAGCACCGCCCGTGCAAGGTTAGGGCTGATGGTTGGAGCTCCAGGCTCTGCCACCTGCATGGGCAGCAAGCAGAGAGGTCTTCATCCCTTATTGCACTGGCAAAGCAGCACCATCCCACGTCTCGTCACCTCGCCCACAGCACAGTGCATAGCCACTGAGGCTAATTAACTTCTTAATTAAAGATCAGAGCACCGATGGTGTTCATCCCCATGGGGACAGCCTTAAATGCAATCTTGGTAAGCATCACCTGGGTGGTGGCCGTGTGCAGGGACACTGCAAAGTCCAGGGATTGCAGAGCCACAGAGTAGGGCACGGTGCTCCTGGCCTCCCCCACTTTTCACTTCATCTGAGAAAGGAGAGAGTGAAAAGTGATGAGAGGTCGAGGCTGGAGGGGCTGCCCCCCCACCCTGCAGCCCTGGGTGCTTGTGCTGATGCAGGGCAGCTGGGGAGGGGACATGATTAGAAATGATGGCCGGGTGTGAAATCAGCCCCTTGGTTCCAGTTGTCGTCTTTTTTTCTCTCTCTCCAAGAAAATAAAATTGTGATAAACACGGAGGTATTGCAATTAGTGACGTTTCAGGGAGTCAGGGGGACCCAGGTGGAAAAAATGCCCAAATAACCACAGGGCAGTGCTGAGCAAGGCTCTTGTCCCATGTTATTAAGTTTACCTTGGCAATAAAGCTCACAAGATGATAAAAATGCAAAAAAATAAGCCATTTGCTCCTCACCTCCTCCGTCCTTCAGTTTGCACTTTCGATCGGACTCCGGAAGAGCTGATTCATTTCCATGGCTCTAACACGTTTCACCCCAGGGCTCAGGAGGGAGTGGATTTCTGCAAAAAACACTGAACCCCAACCCATGGGGTGCTGGACCCCCCTGGACCCCGCTTTTCTCCTACAAACAGTCCCCAGAGAGGGCCATTAGTACTGGACTGAATATGTTTTTCCAGCAGAAGCTCACAGCTCGAGCCCCTAACAGCTAACCTAATCCTCAAAGCAACAGGCTGATATAAATGAATCATATCAAGCCTTTCTTCTTATTATTTCTTTATTGTTTGCCCTTGTTGTTGAGAAATCTATATTTTAACCCTAATTGTCTCCCAGCGGTAATGATTAAGGCATGTCGGGGCGATTTGCATTACAAATGCTATAGGGTTTTCCGCCTGGCCCCGATGAATCGCTCAGTGTCTAATGCCCATTAGCATGCATTTGCTTTTCCCATGGTTTATGAACACTAGAAAACAAAGCACTATGCTCCTCCAGTGGTCACCAGCTCAAACCATCATTTGTCCCCACAGGGTCCCTCTGGCTGCCCAGGGAACTGCGAGCTCAGCAGCACCTCCATGGACGTCCCAGCCAATGTGTCAACCACTGTGGTCAGTGGAGTTCCCAACACGTGCCAACTGTTGTGGTCAAGGGACATCCCAACCCATGTGCCAACCATTGTGGTCAATGGAGGTCCCAACCCATGTGCCAACCA
>NW_018363258.1:0-2272 GCF_002078875.1 Numida meleagris
GTGGAGCTGTTGGAACGAGTGCAGAGGAGGGCGACCAAGATGATCAGAGGGCTGGAGCACCTCTCCTATGAGGAAAGGTCGAGGGAACTGGGCTTGTTTAGTTTGGAGAAGAGAAGGCTCCGGGGAGACCTCATTGTGGCCTTCCAATACTTGAAGGGAGCGTATAAACAGGAGGGGGATCGATTGTTTGTGAGGGTAGATAGCAATAGGACAAGGGGGAATGGTTTTAAGCTGAGACGGGAGATTTAGGTTAGATATTAGAAGGAAGTTTTTCACACAGAGGGTGGTGAGGTGCTGGAATAGGTTGCCCAGGGAGGTTGTGGATGCCCTGTCCCTGGAGGCATTCAAGGCCAGACTGGACGTGGCTCTGGGCAGCCTGGCCTAGTGGTTGGAAACCCTGCACTTGGCAGGGGGGTTGAGACTCGATGATCTTTGAGGTCCTTTTCAACCCAGGCCATTCTATGATTCTATGATTCTATGATTCTATGATTCTATGATTCTATGATTCTATGATTCTGTGATTCTATGATTCTGTGATTCTATGATTCTATGATTATAGCAATAATACCTCTCCACTAAACCATTAAGTATACTACATCATAAGACAGATGATTTTAGAATGCAATTCTTATAAATATTTGCAATCAATTATCAAAAATAAAATTATAGATCTAAGCTGTAAAAATAAGAAGTGCCTAAATCTAAGGCTGAAAGAAGTCTTGTAAATCAATTTGACTGAGAAGTACTGAAGCCCAATTCATCTGCAGTGCCATCATGATTTGTTTGTATTTGTGTTGTGTTTTTCACTTGTAATTGATTCCTTGAACATGACTAACTAAATTCCTAGACTGTATTTTTTGAATGGCTGATCTTTAGACTATTCATGATGCTTAATAAACAAATTTTTTTGAAACTAAGACTTAATACAAGTTCTAAGTAATGATGAACCACCTACTGTATGTGTGTATATCAGGAAAGTAGATGTCTACATGACCCAGCTTCTGTCCCTGAAATCAACTGGAACATAGTAGGCTTTTACAGTTTTTTACTTTTTTAAATTTAAAAACTCTTTTACTCTTTTAGGCATGCTGATCTCACCCAAATCGCTGACTGAGAATAGTCCCATAGCCATGTTGATGGCTGAATCACATCAAGAAACTGCTTAGAAAATGCAAGTTGGATGAACCAACACCATGAAAGAATCATTATGGCAATTAACAATTTTGATAACTTAATTCAGCTCAAAAAGTTGTCATTTTTTTTCATAGTAGCACCACTTTCTTGTTTGAAATGTGACCAGTTTTGCAGGCAAACTTTTTTCCACACTCATGGAGGTTAGTAGTGGTATTTTCACTTTAATACTATCTCAGATAAACACAAAATTAGTGTATGTGAATGAAGTCACGGAGTTATAGCTAATGACTAAATTTATGAATAAAGTTAAAATGTGCAAGTCTTTTTAATGATAGTTGAAATGTAAGCATGGACACAGGAATGTAGGAAACAATATTTTTCTGATAATTTGTAGCAAAAATATGCCTTTGTACTATAGCACATTGTGTTGTTGATACAGATTTGACTCATGATGTGGATAAGTGAACTGGCTAAAGAAACAGTCTGAACAAATTACAGAAATGTTATGCTTATTCTCAGGGAAATAGCTTGTGGAGTTTTGTTGGATACAGCTTCAGAAATAAAAACTGATTTCTTATCCTTAGAAAATGCAGATTTGTAAGGGAAGTGAAATAAACTGTGGAACAGGAGAGAAAAGGAGACAAACTAAATTTTGTGGAAGCTGAATAACTGAGAAACAATGTTAGTTCTAATATTATTGAAATAATTAAATCTGCTGTCTTGCAGTCATGGAATGCATGGCACTTTGTGATGGGTTTATATTGAAAAGAGAGGTAGAGAAGAAGAAATGTTGAAATGTATTTCAAGTGGATTAAATACATGAACATTTACTATAGAATGCAGGACAGGCTGATCAGCTGTTTTTGAGGCTAGATTTGAAGAGAAATAACTGAAGGACAATGTCAAAAGCAGGCACTGGATACTGACCTCCTGATCAAATCATTGACAAAATATGATAAGAGGATAAAATACAATGACAAAAAAAAAAAAAAAAAAGCTCATAGGTAGAAATAAGAAGTAACTTAATGAAATTAATGAGAGCTCTTTCATAATGAGATCCCCTCCTTTCTTCTTCCTCCTCCCCAGTCTTCATTGCTGAGCATGACATTGTATGGTATTCAATACCCCCTTTGACCAA
>NW_018363259.1:0-2331 GCF_002078875.1 Numida meleagris
GGCCCCTCCACCCAGGGCACGGATCGCTCGCCTGAGGGGCCCCGGCGCCCCCCGAAGAGGAGGGCCAGCAGCTGCCCCCCGGACTTGCCCCCGTCCCCCAAGAGGCGGCGCTAGGCCGGCACCCACACCCTGTGCCTGGCAGGCCAACAGTGACCTTGGTCTGATTTTAGAGACAATAAAATTCAGCAAAAAAAAGAAAACATCTCCATGTTATTGATGATGAAGTTGGGTTTGCTGTCCCTCGCCATGCTGGTTTCTCCTTCTCCTGATGCTGGGGGACAACACAGAATCATTACTTAATTTCCACAAGCAGAAACCATTAGAAAATGCTCCAGTTTGGAGTTCAGACTGAGATGGATAATCTGGATTAATGGGAACCAATCAATACTACAGAGATGTCAGACTGCATACACCATCAAGTATCTCTTACTGGAAATACCAGTCTGTCATTGTTTTATGATTTTGGTTATCGGTATTCCACATCATAACATCATGTCGTGCACTGGGAGTTAAAGAGTTAATGCTGCAGTTCTGTGGGCTGTTGACAGTTCCGTCTACCTGCCCTCAGAAGAGATGTACTACAGCTTCCAGAAGACTTCACTGTTCTGTTTCCATTTTCCGGTCAGATGGAAAGACAAAACTGACTGAAAATCACAAGACTATCTCTTTGCTCCCTGGCGGATCAAAGTAAGAACCTTGGTTTTCGGAAACTCTCATTTAGTTGATTTATTAACATCAATCCCATATCAGGTGTATCCGCTATTATAGTTAGCAAACTAAGCTTACTTTCCTCCTCACATTGTTGTCGCTCTTTTTTTTTTCCCTGCTGTTCCTTTCCATTCCCTTTCCACCTTACCCTCCCATTTTTGGGCCGGCAGGCCTGCGGGCCTGCTGTTCCCCTGTCACGGGTACAGATCGAGAGAAAAGACACCATGACAAAATGAAATGCAAGAATCTCTCTGATCTCAGAATCGCTGAAACTCTGGGGCTGGAAAAAACATCTGGAGATCACCCAGTCCAGACCAGGAGGATGAACTGGGCCCTGCACAGATGAAGCTTGTGGCTCTTGAGCACGGCATCCTGCCCGAGGCCTGGGTGGACTTCTTCCAAGCAAACCTGTGAGACCTCGAAGCCCTGCACAGGTGGCTCTAACAGGAGCTCGAGAGGATCACCGGACATGTACGGTGGAATTTGCTTGCAAGACAGAGCACCCTCATGAGCTCGTGTGCAAGTGTGGGCTTGACGAGAAGGCCTAGTTGCGTGTGCTGCAGCCACACAAAGAATATTTCACGAGGTGCTTTGTGAATACGCTCACTGCCAACGTTCCAGCCCTGTGCGGCCCAGAGCTCTGGCGACAGCAGGACAGCCAGGCTGCCCATGAAGCAGGAGGGCAGGACAGCTCCACGGACACCCCCAGCCCTGCCGCGTCCCAGCAGGAACCTCCTGCCTTCGGCTGGATGTGGCAGGGCCCAGCGCTGAGCGGCTCCCTGGCATCCCTTGCGGGGAGCCTGGGCCCCGACCCGCTGGCCCATTGTCTCCAAAGGAGCCGCAGGAGGAGCCGAGGCAGGTGGCGGCTACGGGCCCCTCCGCCCAGGGCTGGGACTGCTCGTCCGGGGATCTGGGGCCCCCCAGAGAGGAGGGCCAGCAGCTGTCCCCGGCCTCGTCCCCATCCCCCAAGAGGCGGCACTAGGCCGGCACCCACCGCTGCGTGGAGCACTGCTCTGGGGCTGGGAGGCCTGGACTGCTTTGAGAGAGAATGAAAAAATAAAGGAAAAAGTCTCTGTGTTATTGACGATGAAGTATGGTTTGCTGTCTCTATCCAAGATGGATTCTCCCTTTCCTGATACTGGGGGAGGACACAAAATCATAACTTAATTTCCACAATCATCACACTGAAAAGGATAATCTGGATTAACGGGAAGCGATCAAAACTAAAGAGATGCCATACTGCAGTTAGCATCCCATATCTCTTACTGGAAATGAGAACGAAATGCAAGAATCTCTCCGATCCCAGAATCAATGAACCATAGGGGCTGGAAGGGACAAATGGAGACCAGCCAGTTCAGCCCCCTGCTAAGGCCAGCTCATTCCACAGGAAAGCATGAGCAAACAGCCTGCTGTGCCGTGAGCACTTGGTATAGAAAGGAACCCGGCCGTTGACTTTGCCACCGATTGGTACTGCACGTGAACCGGAACAGGACAAAAAGCTTGTCTCTAAACCAGATCACAGGAAAATGAATTGTGCGCGGATAGTAAAGATGCAGTCTTTATTGACTCAAATCTATCCTCAACACAAAGGACAGTCACTGAATGATGAGGGCTGATGGTGAT
>NW_018363260.1:0-2327 GCF_002078875.1 Numida meleagris
GAATTCATTGGCTTTCAGATCATTTCTGTGTTTCTGGCTGCATTCAGCAGTACAAGCGTGCCTATTTTTATTTTTAATCCTGCGGGACTGATATAAAGATAAGTCTCAGCGTGCCTTTGGAACTGTTCTTGGACTCCAGAGCTCTCCCATCAAAACCTTTGTTCATCTGCTTCCTTGCTCCTGACTTGCAGCAAGCGTGCGTGCCTCGTTCCGCCTGCCTTGCCTATCTTAGCTATGAGTAGTAGAGCGTTCTACTTGTGAAAGGCAAGGCTTGCAGTGCATCAGGATGCTCTGCCTGTAAGAATAAGAATGATTGTTAGCAGTCAGATACAGTGTTTATCTGTTGACTGATAAGAAATAGCAACTGGGAATCAGAGGGGAAGGGAAGCCACTGATCACTGTTATTATTGTCACCATGATTATTATTATCATTGTTGCTATTATTATTATTAACTGATTTGCAGAATACTGTATTCCCTTGGGTAGCGGCATTGTCCCTAGAAGAATCAGTCAGCTGTTTTATCCTGAATGCGGTGTTTATAGAAAATGTTTTGGAACGTGTGGGCCAAGTAAGTGGGTTTATTACTGAGCTCTTTTGTTGAAAGGATCTTCATTAAATAGCTACAAATTAACAATGAGAATAAACAAACACCCTGATGTGCAAAGCACCATGCAGAGAGAGTGCGTTCTGACACTAATTTTGACAAGAGGCACTCGTCCAGCAGTGCTGTAGCCAGCCCTAGTCTCCTGAGCTGAATCTCCCTCATGTGGTTCAGGTGCGTAATGCAGCATGTTGGTTGTTTCTTTTCAGATCCTCAAAATGAAGGGAGCTGTCTAAATACCATCAGACTCCTAGAAAGGTGTCTATGCAAGCTCTTGTTGATTTCAAGAATGGTGACTGAAGTCAGGGAGGCTGATATCTGATTTGGTTACATTTTCGTGTGAGCCATAATTTATTCACTGAAAATGTAATTAACTTTAGCTAGCTGCTGGCGAGGAAATACAAGCGGGCATTTCTTATACAGACGGCTTTCACCTTTCTCTCTTGTAACCCATTGGTGCATTGTTCTCAAAACCGTTTCTGGTGCACTCTTAAGAAGTATTTGAGGAGACGCAATATTTCTTCTGTAATTTTTGCTCTCTGGCTAAGATGCTGCTCCTGTAAGGACCAAAGCATCTTCCCTATGGGTGTCAAGATTGCTTCCATCGCAGCAAAGCAGTCTTCATTCACTGATTTGCAGGATAAGCTTGTCTACTTATCAGCTTACGAAATCTCTCAGAAACCAGGAGGTACATCTCTTTGTGATTCCTATCACAATTTGGGTGCAATCGGTTATCCACAATGGCGTGATGGATGGGTGGGCTGTGATCTTGCCGACCTAGAAACCCTGTAGGCAGGCAGAATGAGATATACCGGGCAGCACAGTGCAGTCACATCTGAATGCTTAATCTCAGTACGGATACAGATATGTCCGGAAGCTGAATAAGGCTCCAAATTGAGCGTGGGCTGAGCTATTCAGTTGCTTTTGCAGGTTAATTCTTTACTGATCGTGGAAAAGAGGAGGAAATGATGGAGTTTCTGCCTGCACACAGTCAGGTTGATTAGCTCTAGCGCCACATTAAGGGGCTACGGTGGTGTCCTGGGACACATTCCCCTTTTGGGACTGGAAGAGCAGGTACTGCTAGTAATGTGTGAGTCTGGTAAGAAGGGGCGGAGATGTAAAGAAATCGTAACAGCAAGTAGAAAGGAAGAGATTAGGAAACTGGAAGCAACTTGGAAAAAGGGGGAAAATGGATTTTCAAAGAACCGAGGCTTTTAAAGCGCTTAGGATTATGTGGTGCAACATGAGGCAAACTCGATGTGATTTGACCGACTCCTGTATACCGGGAATGAAGGTAACCTCTGCACCCCTAAAGACTTGCAGAGCTAATACCTGTTTTTAATTTGCCTTTTGAAATTTCTGAAGAAGTGCATTTTCAAAAGGGAACCTTATATGGTTAAAATAGACATGCACATGTGATGTAGGTAGGCCAACACCAGAACCAAATCCCAGGGAAAAGAAAAGGGCAGATTCCGATGAGAATTCCCCCATACATGGCACTGGGCAAACTGGAGTGACCAGACACGAAGCCTCTCAAGGAAAAAGTGCTCCTAGGACAGATAAGGGAATGGATCCTCATCACGCAACAAGAGAAGAGAAACAGAGTCCAGAGTGTTGAGTTCTCTCTTTCCGCGGGAAGGTGAATGTTATTCTAAAAGTGGTGTTTCATCTCAGTAATGGGATGGGAGCAGTCGATGTTGTGAACAAGGTTGTCCTGGGCACAGA
>NW_018363261.1:0-2300 GCF_002078875.1 Numida meleagris
CTGCATCTCCTGCACCCCATCCTTGCAGCATGGGTGCAGCGTGGGCTCAGACCCGCATTTCTTGCACCTCATCTTTGCAGCATGGGTGCACAATGGGCTCAGGTCTGCGTCTCCTGCACCCCATCCTTGCAGCGTGGGTGCAGCGTGGGCTCAGATCTGCATCTCCTGCACCCCGTCCTTGCAGCATGGGTGCACAGCGGGCTCAGATCTGCATCTCCTGCACCCCGTCCTTGCAGCGTGGGCTGAGACCCGCATTCCTTGTGCCCCGTCCTCGCAGCGCGGGGCTCAGATCTGCGTCTCCTGCACCCTGTCCTTGGCGCAGTGCGGGTGCAGCAGGAAGGGCTCAGCTCGGGGGGCTCCGGGCGCGTGCAGGGCGCTGTTCTCGGTCCAGGGAGGCGGGCAATGCGCCGGGCGTTCTCGGTGTTCCCCGGCCCCGTCCCCGCGCGGCCCGGCTCCGGCGGCCGTGGCCACGTCCTCGTCCACCTGGATGATCTCGACGGTGCGGGCGGCGGTGACGGTGGCGCGGCGCTGGTGCCGCTTGCGCAGCTTGTAGAAGGCGATGAGCATGGCGGCGGCCAGCAGGGTGACGGCCACGAAGCAGCCGATGATGATCTTGGTGGTGCGCATCACCTCGTCCAGGCTGGTGTGCGGCGCCTCGCGGTTGTCGGAGTCCGGCGACGAAGGGGCGGTGGGGCCGCGGCGCGTGCCCCGCACCAGGACGGTGGCGGTGGCGGTGTAGGCCGGGCGGTAGGCGGTGGGTGCCGTCGGAGGAACGGCTTTGGCCGCTTTGGGTGCCGCGGCGGCGGCGTCGTTGTCCGGGCCCGCTTCGGTGGTCTCAACGGTGACGGTGGTGAAGAAGCTGTAGGCCGAAGCGTCGAGCTCGGCGGCGCTGACGTTGAGGTAGGCCGAGGCGTTGGCGCTGCCGGCCGCGTTGGCCGCCATGCAGGTGTAGAGGCCGGTGTCGGCCGTCAGGACGTGCGAGAAGTTGAGCGTGCCGTCGTGCAGCACGGCCAGGCGCGGGCGGGCCGACGCGTGGCTCAGCACCGCCCCGTCGGGCAGCAGCCAACGCACCGCCGCCATGGCGCCCGTCCGGCAGCGCAGGGCCGCCCCGCGGCCTTCCGAGATGTTGAGGTCGGCCGGAGCGTCGGCCAGGAACGGCGCTGAGCAACGCAGGGCCGCCCGCTCCACCTCGAGCAGGAAGCGGCCCCTCATGGCCGGCGGCGCGTGGCAGCGTCCGCAGCACGACGAGTTGCTGGGCAGGGACTCGCGGAGCCAGGCCGCCAGCCAGAGCGCCTCGCAGCCGCAGGCCCAGGGGTTGTGGTGGAGGTGAGGCTCGACCAGGAAGCGCAGCGGGGCGAAGAGGTCGTGGGGCAGGGCCGACAGGTTGTTGTGGGCCAGGTTGAGCTCGACCAGCGCCGTCAGCTCGTCGAAGGCGTTGCGCTCGATCAGGCTGATCTGCGAGCTCATGATCCACAGCTTGCGCAGGGCGCGCAGGCCGCGGAAGGCGCCGGGCCGCAGGCGGGGGAAGTGGTTCCCCGACAGCTCCAGCTCCTCCAGCCCCACCAGCGGCGCCAGGTTGGGCACCTCGCGCATGTTGCACATGCCCAGGTTGAGGTACTTGAGGTTGTCCAGGCCTTCGAAGGCGCCGTCCGAGATGTACTCGAGCTTCTTGAGCTCGCCCAGGTCCAGGCGCAGCAGCGAGGGCACGCGGTTGAAGGCGTAGGACGGGATGCTCTCGATGGGGTTGTTGCGCAGCCACAGCTCGCGCAGCTTGGACAGGTACTCGAAGGCGCCGCTGGGCACCACGGTCAGCCAGTTGTCGAACAGCTCGAGGGTGTTGAGGTTGGCCAGGCCGCTGAAGGCGCCCACCTCCACCTGGCGGATGGCGTTGCGGCCCAGCTGCAGCACCTCCAGGCGGTGCAGGTGGCGGAAGGTGTCGGCCTGCACCAGCGCGATGTTGTTCTCCATCAGGTTGAGGTACCGCGTGTTGGGGGGGACGCCGGCGGGGGCGCGGGAAAGGCCGCGCCGGGTGCACACCACTTTGCCCAGCTGGCCGCTGCACGAGCAGGCGGAGGGGCACGGGGGGGACGAGGAGGAGGAGGAGGAGGACGAAGAAGAGGAGGAGGAGGAGGAGGAGGAGGAGGAGGAAGGAGAGGAGGGGGGGGGCGAGGCGGCGGCGCACAGCGTCCAGGCGTGCAGCGTCAGGCAGGCCAGCAGCGAGGCGGGGGGCTGCCGCCGCGGGAGCCTCATGGTGGGGAGGGGGCATCCTTCAGCATCGTCCGGGCTTTTTTTTCTTTTTT
>NW_018363262.1:0-2325 GCF_002078875.1 Numida meleagris
CGCTGCCGGTGCGTCTTGCCGAGCCCGACCACGTCTACCCAGCTCCGTTGGCTCGCTGTCGTATTCGCGGGGCTTTCTTTTCGGTGCTGCCGTAGGGATCACTGCTATTTTCTTCTACCCGTTACGTCAAGGTAAACCCCTTCTGCTGTCGGTGCCCTTGCCGGTAGTCGGCGCCGATGGCTTTGGAGGCGTTTTTTTGGGTGCCTTCCCTGTCCATCTATTGGAGAGAGTGCGGACTCTGCTCCTGAGACGGCGGTGTAGCGGGCGCTCGCGAGCACGTCCGACCGGCCGCCGAGGCAGAATGGCTGGGTGTTGGTGGCAGCTGATTTTTCGAGTGTCGGTTCGTTGCGTCGATCCGGTGGCCTCGGTGAGTTCCTCCCTCTTCGTCCCCTGGTGAGGGAGGCCTGCAGTTTGCAAGCCTACCCACCTCGGGGAGGAGAGGTTGCATGCGAGTGCAATGTGGGCTGTGGTGAGCAGGGAGTGGGTAGACCTGACGGCCGGTGTGTAAGCACTCTTTCCCCCCCCCCCAAGAGCCCGTCTCCTTTGGCCTTCTGTCTCCGAGTCAGTTCTTAGTGACTGTGGGTTTTTTTTTGTTTTTTCAGTTCTTAGTGAGGTGAGCCGAGCCCCCCTTTTGCTGCCATCCCAGCTGTGAGTGCATCGCTGAGTCCTCCAGGGCTCAGGATGCCAGTACCGGCAGTAGCACAGCCATGGTGGGCATGGAAGGGCTGGGAATGAGCGAGGATGGAGAGGGGCTTGGGGATCTGTCGAGAGGTAGCTGGGTTCCCTGACAGTGCCCTCTCCCCATAACATTTTTCCAGTGGAGTGCTGCAATTTAGCACCACTTCCTCAATGGCACCGAATGGGTGATGTTTCTGGTGAGGCACGTCTACAACCGGCGGCAGTACGTGCACTCCGACAGTGATGTTGGTCTTTTTGTGGCCGATACAGTCCTTGGAGAGCCTTCTGCTAAACTCATCAACAGCCAGCCCAACGTGCTGGAGAACAACAGTGCTGTGGTGGAAATGTTCTCCAACTACAATTATGAGATAGCAGCCCCTTTGATGTTGCAGAAGAGAGGAGAGTTCATGCATCCCCAGAGCTTGCGGCAGGGCACAGCCTGTCACCAGTGTTCTCCCATATGTCCCCCAGTGGAGCTCAAGGTGAAGGTCTGCACTGCAGTTGGGCTCTGTGCCCTAAACCCACTGTCTGGCTTGCTCTGTGATGGGCTTCTAACCGCTGGACATCGAGGTGAAGTGGTTCCAGAATGGGCAGAAGGAGATGGAGCGCATCGTATCCATGGATGTGATCCAGAACTTTGACTGGACCTACCAGGTGCTGGTGGTGCTGGAAACCAGTCTGCGGCACAGGGATTCCATCACATGCCAGGTGGAGCACACAAGCCTGCAGCACCCCATCACCCAGCCCTCAGGTAAGGCCCCCAGCCCCTGCCCAGTTGTGGGGGAGAGTGGGAGTGTGGCCTCCAGCCCTGAGCCCATCTTCCTGTCCCCACAGAGCGCGCAGTGGATGTGGGGAGGAGCAAGATGCTGATGGGCGTGGGGCCTTTGTGCTGGGGCTCATTTACCTGATGCTGGGGCTCTTCCTCTTCCTGCACAGAAAGGGGAGTGGCAGCAATGCAGGGCTGTGGCCACACAGACCTCGTCTTGCTCTGTTTCAAGGTGCCCCAATCCAACAACCCCAATTAATATCCGATTGCTCCAGAGCCATTACTCTACTCAGAGCAGCCCCAAGCCCACCATGGTTCTACTCCTTTCCCTACAGGAATCCAGAATGAGCAGCTGCCCCACGCTGCTGCTCTACCTGTACATCCTGCATTTTCTAGTCCTGAGCTTGGGTTTCCCTTTGGGTTGTGTGGCAATGGGAAAGGTCAACATGATGGAAAAAGGCATTACAAAAGAGGTGTAATGACAGCGCGACAGAAAGGTGCCATAAAGGAAGGGAAGAAGATGGCTCACCCATCTCCGAACATCTAGGTTCGCAGGGAAAAACTCCACTGAGGAGGGATGTCCAGAAAGAGATCCCTCCTCGGAGGCAGTCAGCCCTTAAATGAGGCCAAAGAGAGGTGGAGCCTGGCTCCACCTTGCTGTCTCACAGGTTAATTGCCTGGGGATCTTACCTAATTATCTGTGCCCATAATTTGGATCCTAAGAGGGGAGGCCCATGTTGTCTGTAGCATCTTCAGGGCACTGGGTCTGCCATCTCTAGGCCTTTCATTCAGGTCCCGAAGCTGTTTTGGTGTTGTAGGGACAGGGAATGCCTGAACCTCATTTGCGACAGCACTGGGTTGTACTTGGGTCTTTCCTGACC
>NW_018363263.1:0-2205 GCF_002078875.1 Numida meleagris
CGTTTTGCCCCTTGACGCGGCCACGTTTCTTCTCCAAGCCGTCGCTGCGGAGCCGCAACACCGTGTTCACGCTGGGGCAGCGCGGCGCCGTCCTGGGCAGCGCCGAGCTCGAGGCGCCCATCATCGTCCCCCACGCGGCGCAGCGCGGAGACGTCCGGGTCAGCCCCATAGATTGCCCCATAGATCGCCCCATAGCCAGCCCCATGGATCACACCATAGCCAGCCCCATAACCACATAGCTGGTCACCCCATAACCCCAGAGCTCGAGGCGCCCATCATCATCCCCCACGCCGCGCAGCGCGGCGACGTCTGGGTCAGCCCCATAGATTGCCCCATAGCCAGCCCCATAGATCGCCCCATAGATCGCCCCATAGCCAACCCCATAAGCATAACTGACCCCAGAGCTCGAGGCGCCCATCATTGTCCCCCACGCGGCGCAGCGCGGTGACGTCCGCGTCAGCCCCATAGCCAGCCCCATAGATTGCCCCATAGCCAGCCCCATAGCCACCCCCATAGCCAGCCCCATAGCTGGCTCCATAACCATGTAGCTGGTCCCATAACTCACCCCATAACCCCAGAGCTCGAGGCGCCCATCATCGTCCCCCACGCGGCGCAGCGCGGCGACGTCCGGGTCAGCCCCATAGATCGCCCCATAGATTGCCCCATAGCTGGCCCCATAGATCGCCCCATAGCTGGCCTCATAGATCGCCCCATAGCTGGCCCCATAGATTGCCCCATAGCCGGCCCCATAACCCCATAATTCCCCCCATAACCCCAGAGCTCGAGGCGCCCATCATCGTCCCCCATGGGGCACAGCGCAGCAATGTTTGGGTCAGCCCCATAGAGCGCCCCATAGATTGCCCCATAGATCACCCCATAGCCAGCCCCATAGATCGCCTTATAGCTAGCCCCATAGCCAGCCCCACAACCCCCTAGCTGACCCCACAACTCCATCAGTGACCACACAACCCCATAGCTGACCCCATAGCCCCATAGCTGTCCCCATATCTCACCCCATAACCCCATAGCTGACCCCATGTCCCCATATCTGACCCCATATCTCACCCCATGACCCCATAGTGACCCCATGACCCCATAGCTGACCCCGTGACCCCATGGTGACCCCGTGCCCTTTGCCCTTTGACCCCGCAGTACCCATTCGAGGCGCTGTTCCGGAGCCCATAACCCCAGAGCTGACCCCATAACCCCAGAGCTGACCCCATCACCCCATAGCTGACCCCATAGGTGACCCCGTGACCCCATAGTGACCCCGTGCCCTTTGCCCTTTGACCCCGCAGTACCCATTCGAGGCGCTGTTCCGGAGCCCATGACCCCATAACCCACCCCATAACCCCATAGCTGACCCCATCACCCCATAGCTGACCCCATAACCCCATATCTCACCAAATAGCTGACCCCATATCCCCATAGCTGACCCCATAACTCCATACCTGACCCCATAACCCACCCCATAACCCCATAGCTGACCCCATATCTCACCCCATGACCCCGTAGCTGACCCCACAACCCCATAGCTGACCCCATAACCCCATAGCTGACCCCATAGCTGACCCCATAACCCCATAGCTGACCCCATAACCCCATAGCTGACCCCATAGCTGACCCCACAACCCCATAGCTGACCCCATAACCCCATAACTGACCCCATATCCCCACAGCTGACCCCATAGGTGACCCCGTGACCCCATGGTGACCCCGTGCCCTTTGCCCTTTGACCCCGCAGTACCCATTTGAGGCGCTGTTCCGGAGCCCATAACCCCATATCTCACCCCATAGCTGACCCCATATCTCACCCCATGACCCCATAGTGACCCCATGACCCCATAGGTGACCCCGTGACCCCATAGCTGACCCCGTGCCCTTTGCCCTTTGACCCCGCAGTACCCATTTGAGGCGCTGTTCCGGAGCCAGCACTACGCGCTGGTGGACAACAGCTGCCGCGAGTTCCTGTTCCTCTGCGACTTCTTCGCCGTGGCCGGGCCCGAGGCGCTGCAGCTCTTCGGGGCCGTCATGGGCCGCACGCTCACCATGTTCCTGGTGCCGATTTTGGGCTCATTTTGGGGATTTTTGGGTCATTTCGGGGGTCTCGATTTCGGGGAGGGCCTGGGGAAGGGTCTGGCCATGTTTTTTGGGGTGGTTTTTGGGTCTTTTTGGGTCATTTTGGGGGGTTTTGGGGGCCCTCTT
>NW_018363264.1:0-2329 GCF_002078875.1 Numida meleagris
ACCTCCAGGCAATCTATAGGGGAGCAGGACCCCCCATAGGACCCCCACGGAATCTATATGGCACCAGGATCCTCACAAGGACCCCAAACAATCTATAGGGCACCATGACCCCCCAAAAGGACCCCAATCTATAGGGCACCATGACCCCCCAAAAGGACCCCAATCTATAGGGCACCATGACCCCCACAAGGATCCCAATCTATAGGGCACCAGGACCCCCAAAAAGGACCCCAATCTATAGGGCACCAGGACCCCTACAGCAACCCCAAGCAATCTATCGGGCCCCTGGACCCCCACAGGGACCCCAAATAATCTATAGGGCACCAAGACCCCAACAATGACTCCAATCTATAGGGCACCTGGACCCCCACAGAGACCCGAAATAATCTATAGAGCCCCCAGATCTTATAGGATTCCCATACAATCTATACGGCACCAGGACCCCCCACAGGACCCCCACACAATCTATAGGGCACCAGGTCTCCACAGGAACCCCAGACAGTCTATAGGGCCCCACTGAGCCCTATAGAATAGCCCCACATGACCCCACCGCGCCCTATAGCACCCTATAGAACACTACAGAGCCCAACTAAGTTCTACAGAATCCTATGGATTTCTGCAGAGCCCTATAGAACCCCCCGAGCCCTATAGAACCCCCCAACTCCCCATCCTATGGATTTCTGCAGAGCCCTATAGAACCCCCCGAGCCCTATAGAACCCCCCAACTCCCCCAGGCCCCCCCAGAGCCCGCAGGCCCCTATAGAACCCCCCCCAAGAGGGCCCCTATAGGCTCCTATAGGTCCCCACAGGCCCCACACACCCCCGCGGAACCCTATGGAGCTCTGGGGAGGCCCCACAGCTCCCGGTGAGCCACCACAGGGTCTCTATAGGGTCCTCACAGGGTTCCTATAGGGCCCCCCATAGGCTCCCCATAGGATTTCTATAGGGTCCCATAGGGCCCGGCCGCCCCTCACCTCCTCCCGCGCTCCGCCGCCTGCACGCACGCTCCGCCTCAAGCCACGCCCCCCGACTTCCGGCGCGAGGTCACGCCCCTTCCGGTCATTCCCCCTCGCGGAGAGCGGGCGCGCAATAGTGACGTCACGATGCCCCGCCCCCCAGCTCTGTATTCCCTCACTGAGAGCGGGCGCGTGCGCGTGACGTCACAATCCCCAGCGCCGTTCTCGTTGTTCCCGCACGGAGAGCGGCGCGTGGAAGTGACGTCACGAGGGGGGCATGACCCGAAATCGCCCCAAAACGCCCCAAAAAAAGGACCCCGGGGCGGAGTTAGTCAAGTTTAGCCCGCCTTGAGCGCCGCGTTGGGGTTACGGGTGGAAAAACTGGAGCTTTTTTTGGATCAAATTTGGGTCAATCCGCATCATTTCCGGCATTTATTGCCCATTTTCTGCACTTCCAAGCGTGTTTTCCCCACTAATTAAGCCCTTAATTAAAAAGAAATCAACGATGGGGCCTTTTCCACCGCCTCCCGTTGTCCCCATCGCACCCACTGGGTAAACGAGCCCCAAAGTTCTGGTATTTTATCGATTTTGGCCCGAATGTTTTCATTTTGCCCCTTTTTCTGCCCATTTCCACGCTTCTCAGTGTGACATTACCCCTCATTAAGCCGTTAATTAACCCCAAATCCAATTATAAGGCCTTTCCCACCCCTTCCCATTGCCCCCACTGGGGATTTGGGTGGAAAATAAATGTGTTTTTTTCCGTCACATTTGGGCAAAACTCGTCCATTTCTCTTCTCATTTTTTGTACTCTTTTTTTGCCCATTTCCACAGTTCCAGGAGAGGTTTTACCACTAATTAAGCCCTTAATTAACCCTAAATCCCCCACAGGGCCCCATCCCACTGTTTCCATTGGAAATTTGGGTTTAAATGGTGTTTTTTGTTTTGTTTTTTAACCTCGTTTTACCCCAAAACGTTTCCTTTATTTTTTCCCCATTTCCCCCCATTTGGGGACCATTTTTAGCCCCAAATGAACCCCAACCCCTCTCAGAGCCCCTCCATGTCGGAACTGGGTGCAAAATTGGCATTGTTTAAAGCCCGTTTTGCCCAAATTCAGTTAATTTTCCCTCATTAACCACGATTGTAAGATCTCGTAGATGGGCGCCGCCATTTTGATGGTGAGCGCCGCCATCTTGGATCCAGGCGCCGCCATGTTGACTGTGGGCGCCGCCATGTTGGCACTGAGCGCCGCCATGTTGACTGTGGGCGCCGCCATGTTGGCACTGAGCACCGCCATGTTGACTGTGGGCGCCGCCTACTCGGATTTGGGCGCCGCCATTTTGGGTCCGGGCGCCCCAATGGATTGGGGAGTGGGA
>NW_018363265.1:0-1909 GCF_002078875.1 Numida meleagris
CACAAAAATGCATTTTCCATCATCACCAAACATAAACAAACCTGACCCAAACGCTGCTGTTTAAACCCACAAACTGTCAGTTAGCATCAGGCAGGCAGTGTCCTGACGGATAATTAACCTTGGTGGTAATTAAAAAAAGAAGAGCAAACATGTTAGGGATGCTGTCACTGCTGTGTCCCTGTCCTTTAGCCCTGATTTCAGTGCTGGGGGCTGGGAAATAATCAAAGGATTTGTAATTGTCAGCAAAACCCTGTGCCCAAGGGCTGGTTCTGCTGGGATGAGACAAAGGAAAGGTAAAACCTCTCAGAAATGGGAATCCTGACCCAGAAGTCAGGCAAAAATACGTTAGAATGGAATTTTTTATGCACCAAATCCAGGATAAAACCTTCCAGTAGCAGGAATCCTCCTTCAAGATGAGAACTAAACCCTCCGGAAGCAGGAGCGCTCCTCCCCATAACAATGAAACTCTCCGGAAGAAGAAATCCTCTCCAAAAAGTAGGACAAGACCTTGGCAGAAATGGGGATCCTGCCCCAAAAGGCAGAATCAAATATTCCAGAATGGGAATCTCCCACCAGAAGAACAGGATAATACCATCTAGAAGCAGGAATCCTCCCTCAAAAGCAGGAGGCGATCTTCCAGAAATGAGAATTTTCCCTACAAGTTCTGGATAAATACAGCCACAAACAATAAATCTTCCAGAAATTTCACTGAAACCTTTGGAAATGGTAAACCTTCCCCCAAAGTTCAGGAAAAACCCTCCAGAATCGGGAATAGTCCTGAAAAGATGGAAAGAAAGCATCCAAAGGTAGAGGAAGGGTAAAACCTTCCAGAATTAGGAATCCTCTCCCCAAAAGCAGGATAAAACCCTTCAGAATCAGAATTCTGGTCCAGGAAAGTGGGACAAAACCCACCAAAAATGGGAATCCTATCCCCAAATAGCACTGTGGGTTGGATGCTCATTTGGATTGACAAACTGGAGATGTTCCATGGGGAGCACACGCTAAGGACACATGTGTGCTGCAGGGACAGGTGTGGTGACACAGTGGGTACACGCTATGGACACGCGTGTTCTGTAGAGAGATGTGTAATGCAGGCACTGGGAGCACACACTCAGGACACATGTGCACAGTGTTGTGTTCACGTATCAGAGTACACGTGTGATGTCACACACACACACGGAGACACAGTGTTACGTGTGTTAGTACACATGTGTGTACATCTATTCTGCACATGTGACTACACACAAACATGTAATTCGTGTGAACAATGCAGTGGTACACGCATGTAGTGCACAGGTGATGGTGAGAACACATCTCACACCTGCACTGCATGTGCTGGAAGTTCATGTGTGCACACAACATATACATGTCTGTGCACAAATACCAGAGGCATCAGCGGGGTCTCGCAGTGGCCACCTCGGCGTAGATCACAGCGGGCTGGGGGGAACTGGGGGAACTGGGGGGCTGGGTGCTGGGGGTCGCAACTTGCAGCTCGACGTAGGTCAGACCCTCAGTGTCAGCGGGGGGCACCTGGGGACACAGAGGGACAGTGGGGTCCCACCACCGGGATCCTCAAGATGCTCTGGGGCTGGACTTAGCATGTAGGTATGCAAGGAAGGTGGGGGGGAGGCAAGAGGGTGGGTCTGGGGATTTGGGAAGGGTGTAGATCTTTGGTCTCCATGTACCTGACAGTGGGGGCCCCTATGGGTGGTGTCTGGGGTCCTGCTTCTTGCTTTGGAGGTGCCCATGGGGTATGGGTGGTGTTTAGGGATTGGAGGGCCCCAGGGGGTGTGGGGATGTAGATCTGGTGCCTGGGGGTTCTCCGTGATGCAGATTTGTGGTCCCGTGTGGGCTGGATTTGGGCAGTGCACATGAAGTTAGGGTAAGCCATACGAGGCGTGGGTACTTT
>NW_018363265.1:4174-6725 GCF_002078875.1 Numida meleagris
CACACATCCACAGCCCACCTCTGCATTCACTTAGAGGGGATGGTAGAAGTGTGCATTAGCAGAGCTGCCAGTGCCCGACTCAGCACAGATAACAGGGGATTAGGGCACGACGGGTGCACAGAGTGTCCAAATCCTGCAGGTTGCAGCACGCAGCTCGGTGTGAGTCAGACCCTTCTTGTCACTGGGGGGCACCTGTGGACAGAGCGGGACAGCCAGGTGACACCATGGGGGTCCCCATGATGCTTTGATTGTGGGTGGACCTGTGGTGTAGGTATGTGGGGGGTGTCCAAGAGTCTGAAGTTCTGTGGGGACATAGATTTGGGGACTGTATCTGTACTGCTTTTGCCTCCCGCTGTGGTTTGGTAATGTCCAGGGTGTTTAGGGCCTGGGGAATCACGGGGCATTAGATTTAGGGTCTATATGGGTCAGAGATTCTGATTCCCTGTGGGTGTTTTCCAGAGTCCCTCTCCATGGTTACTGGCTGGGGGGATGTTAAGGGCTTGGAGAGCCGCATGGGCTCTGTTGTCTTAGATTTGGGGTCTGGTGGGTGCCCATAATGCAGGTTTGGGTCTTCCCATGAGCTGGGTTTGGGGGTGCAGATAAAGTTAGGATAAGCCATCTGAGGCTGGGGTCCCTTAGAGTCGGCATGGGAAGGGTTTGGAGGATGGGGGACAATTGGCAGGCTGGGATTTAGAGTCCTCTGACCCAGGCACTGTGCAGGAATTGCATGGCCTCGAGCACTCTGAGGGGACATGTGCATGAAAGAGGAGAGGGGTGGGGGTTATGGAGACACTCCACGTAATCTATAGGGGATCTATAGAGGATCACAGGGGGAGCAGGGGATAGAGGGAAAACTGCAGGGGATGAAGTGGGGGTCAGGGGACGGGGGGGTAATCTATAGGGGATGGAAGTCATTTAAACACTTCCCTACCAGATCTCACATCTCTCTGTATCCAGAGGCTGCGGGCATCGAGGATGAAGTAGAGGCCGAGAGCGAAGACAAGGGCAGCAGCGCATCCCCTCACCACCGCCACCACAAAGTTCCTGTAGGACGTCCCCTCAGCACCTGTGGGGTCCAAGTGTTGGGTGAACTCCATCCTCTGCCACCACCTCCATAGGGACAGGATGTCGTGACAGTGCCACCCATGGGTGACATCAGGGACACACAAATGGGAGGATCAGACCTACCAGGAGGAGCAGATGCGGATTCCATCTCCAGTGTCACATTGTTCCCAAGGGGTGAGGAAAGAAAGGGGTAAAAACCCTTGGGGCGGTAGAAGCACCTATAGGAGCCGGCATCAGCCGGGGTCACCCCAAAGAGGGTGAAGGTGGCCGTGCCCCCACCGTCAGGGTCCTGGTGCTGGATAGGGGCTGAGCACCCATCCTTGTGCAGGAAGGTGATCCCATTATAGTTGTTCCAGCAGTGGATGGTGACGTTGGTCCCCATCCTCACTGGCTTTTCAGGGTGCAGGGAAATACCAGGTGGGGGGAACATGCGATCTGTGTGCAGTGAGTGGGGAGCGATGGGACATGGCCCTGAGGAAACAGCCCTGGTGCACTTATTTTCCCCAGTGACCTCACCTGTGATCACCAGCTCCACAGGGTCACTCAGCCTTGAAGTCCATGGTGGCTCCAACACACGATACTTGCACCGGTATGTTCCTGCATCTTCCTGCTCAGTGCTAACCAAGGAGAACTCAGCCATGTCCTCCTTCTTGTCCATGACAGATCTCCAACGTCCTCCCTGGTAGAGCTCAACCCGGGCAGCCAGCCGGGGCAGGTGGCACCGCAGGGTGACAGTGTCCCCCAGGGACACCCCCTGGCTGGGATGCAGCGACAGGGAGGGTCGGGGCACTAGGACAAGAGACACCAGTCCGCCTTGTCCCTACACACCCTTCTGGCCCCCACGACCATACTCCCCTCCCTCTGTCCCCATACTCCCCCTCTCCCCATACTCACGCTGCTGTGCCCTGCTCGCTGCCGCCAGACACCAACCTGCAAGGGACACGGTCCTGGTCCTGCACAGGGCCACCAACCCCCGTGGTACCACGTCCCCATTGTCACTCACCCAGGATGAGGGCCAGTGCCATTGGTGCCATGAGGCAGGAGCAGCTTGGGGACAGCGAGACTGCAGTGGGGACAAGGAGTGGCAGGAGAGCTGCTTTCAGTTCCCATTTGGAGACAGGAAGTCGTGATGTCACCTCCTCTTGTGGTCACCTAGGGGGTGGTGGCACTATGGATTCCCCAGTGGGGTGGCACGCGTAGAGCACCACACACAGCCCCCACGGAGATGCCCCACACAGGCTGTCACCCCTGGGCTGCAACAAACTCTCCCCTAAGGTCTAGGAGTGCATGCTGTGGCACGGAGTCCTCCATGGGATGCCACCCTCTCTCCCTCTGTGTGAGTGTTCTTGCCTTATCTGCTACTTGTAGGCAAATCTAGGCTCTGAAGAAGAGAGGGAAAGGAGGAAGAGAGAGAACAAGAAAGAAAAGAGAGAACATGGAGAGAAGCTGAGGAAGAACGTGAGAGAGAGAGGAGGAGAAAAGAGAT
>NW_018363266.1:0-2210 GCF_002078875.1 Numida meleagris
GATCAGTACAGACCAGTATGGACCAGTACAGACCAGTATGGACCAGTATAAACCAGTACGGACCAGTATAAACCAGTTAGGACCAGTATAAACCAGTACAGACCAGTATAAACCAGTTAGGACCAGTATAAACCAGTTAGGACCAGTATAAACCAGCTAAGACCAGTACGGACCAGTGCAGACCAGTATAAACCAGTTAGAACCAGTACACACCAGTATGGACCAGTTAGGACCAGTATAAAACAGTTACAACCAGTTAGGACCAGTTAGAAATAGTATAGACCAGTTAGAACCAGTATAGACCAGTTAGAAGCAGTACGGACCAGTACAGACCAGTACAAACCAGTTAGGACCAGTACGGACCAGTATAAACCAGTTAGAACCAGTATAGACCAGTATGGACCAGTTAGGAACAGTATAGACCAGTATAGACCAGTATAGACCAGTTAGGAACAGTATAGACTGGTATGGACCAGTATTGACCAGTTTGGACCAGTATAGACCAGTATAAACCAGTTAGAACCAGTATAGACCAGTATGGACCAGTTAGGAACAGTTAGAACCAGTACAGACCAGTATAGACCAGTTTAGACCAGTACAGACCAGTATAGACCAGTATGGACCAGTACAGACCAGTATGGACCAGTACGGACCAGTTAGAACCAGTACAGACCAGTTAGGACCTGTATAAACCAGTATGGACCAGTATAGACCAGTGTGGACCAGTACAAACCGGTCGCACACCAGGAGCCATCAGCTGCCCCATAGAGACCCATAGCGCCCCATAGAGACCCATAGAGACCCATAGAGACCCATAGCGACCCATAGCGACCCACAGTGCCCCACAGAGCCCCATAGAGACCCATAGGGACCCCATAGAAAAGCATTGGGACCCATAGAGCCCCATAGCGACCCATAGCGACCCATAGAGACCCATAGAGCCCCATAGAGACTCATAGAGACTCATAGAGCCCCATAGCGCCCCACTGTGCCCCATAGCACCCCATAGCGCCCCATTGTGCCCCACTGTGCCCCACTGTGCCCCATAGCTCCCCACAGTGCCCCGCAGAGCCCCACTGTGCCCCATAGCATCCCACTGTGCCCCACAGAGCCCCATAGTGCCCAATGTTCCCCATAGTGCCCCATACAGACCCACAGTGCCCCATAGCGCCCCATAGTGCCCCACTGTGCCCCACTTTTCCCCACAGTGCCCTATAGAGCCCCCATCGTATCCCACCGTGCCCCACTGTGCCCCATAGAGCCCCACAGCGCCCCACTGTGCCCCACTCCGCCCCATAGCACCCCATAGTGCCCCACTATTCCCCATAGTGCCCCATAGAGACCCACAGGGCCCCATAGTGCCCCACTGTGCCCCACAGCACCCCATAGAGCCCCATAGTGCCCCATAGCATCCCACTGTGCCCCATAGCACCCCATAGTGCCCTATAGTGCCCACCTCTGCCCCATAGCACCCCATAGCGCCCCATAGTGCCCTACTGTGCACCATAGAACGCCACTGTGCCCCATAGTGCCCTGTAGCACCCCACAGAACCCCATAGCGCCCCATAGTGCCCCACTGTGCCCTATAGCACCCCACTGTGCCCCATTGTGCCCTACAGTGCCCCATAGCACCTCACAGAGCCCCAATGAGCCCCATAGAATCCCACTGTGGCCCACAGTGCCCCACAGCGCCCCATAGCGCCCCATAGAGTCACACTGTGCCCCATAGCACCCCATAGTGACCCACTGTGCCCTATAGCGCCCCACAGAGCCCCACTGTGCCCCATAGCACCCCACAGCGCCCCATAGAGCCCCATAGCGCCCTATAGTGCCCCATAGAGACCCATAGCTCCCCACAGATCCCCATTGTGCCCCACTGTGCCCCATAGCACCCCACTCTGCCCCATAGTGCCCCATAGAGACCCACAGTGCCCCACCGTGCCCCATAGCACCCCATTGTGCCCCACTGTGCCCCATAGCACCCCATTGTGCCCCACTGTGCCCCATAGCACCCCATTGTGCCCCACCGTGCCCCATAGCGCCCCATAGAACCCCACTGTGCCCCATAGTGCCCTGTAGCACCCCACAGAACCCCACAGTGTCCCACAGTGCCCCATTGTGCCCCACTCCGCCCCATAGCGCCCCATAGTGCCCCACTGTTCCCCATAGTGCCCCATAGAGACCCACTGTGCCCCATAGCGCCCCATAGC
>NW_018363267.1:0-2307 GCF_002078875.1 Numida meleagris
GTTAAGTCATGCTGCTCGGTTTGCAGAAGTATTCCTCACGCATGTAAAAAAGTAGAACTGTTCAAATTACCAAGCAATCCGTCTCAGGAAAATGCAAAAGATGAGTTGAAGTTACAGTAAAGCATTTCACTTTTCCTGCTGGAAATCAGTATTTACATAGGTCTTCGGCTCATCAGCCAAAAGTTCATAACTTGATTAGTGCCACTGGAAAAGAAAGTTTTCAGTAAACATTTCTATTTGTGATTGTGCCTGGACTCCAAACATCTCAAAATCCCATTGTGCCAGAGTCCATGTCCCACAACCATGCTGCAAAGCACTTAGAGCCTGAGTTAAAGCTGCTTTGCTCAATTCACGCCCTGTGAACCTGACCTCAGTAAACAGGACACAGAATTGTTGGGTGCTTATGGAGACCTCTCCCAGAAAGGTGTTCATCCCAATTCTCACTGCAATTTTTAGTGAGTGAGAGATCTTTACTTAAGGGGTACTTTTGTGACATTAACAAAACCGATTCTGACCTGCTGCTTGTATGTACACACACACTTCCACATGTCAGTGGATTTTTTCAAGTGGAAGAACTATTCCTCCTTTTCCTGTGCCAAACTAAATCGGTAGATGGGCTCTGATTTTCTCATGTTCTTATGTCCTTTTTCTATGCCCTAAAGTACTACACTTGGATCTCTACTATAAAAGAGTTAAAGCACGGATGCAAGACCATCTCTAACACTGATCTGAGAGCAAGTTATATAGACATCAACAGATTTTCTTCTTCTGGTGTCTGGAAAACCACCAGTTTCAGACCTTTTTTCCCCCCAGTAAAGACCTCAGATATTCATATTTTATAGACAGCATCCTTAGAAATAAGGAGTGTCAGAACACCAATCTGTTCACACCAAGTCCAAGAAAACCCGTTCTCTGAACCAGCATGTCTTTTGCTGATCTACAAATAGGTCTGCAAGGCTAGAAAAGTTAAGTTCATAGAAAATTAAGTGAAAAGAAAAAACAGAGCAATAAGAAAAATTAAAAACTGATCCATCATCTGAAAGCTGCAGAAGGGGCAGCATTCTCACAGGGCATACAAATGACTGCCATTTTATACTTATTCCAGTCAGTACAGCACAACAAACTCATAAAATGCGCCTGTTTAGTACCTTCAGAGCAAGGACTAGGCTTAGCTACGAGTTGGTTTTCTTCAAAGTGGGTGCTATGATGCTATCTTTGGGAGAAGTACAATGTTGATCACACACCAATGATTTTATTTGTAATGGAGTCGTTCTGAATGGAGTCAAGATGTTTTAGTTTTCTCAGCTTCTCCTAGTATCCAGGAAGAACAGCACAGGGAGCTGGAAGGGGACAGAATCAGGAGACCTGGCCTAAACCAGCTCAAGGCGACATTCCATACCCTATGCCATGATATGTAAGGAAAGTTTGAAAAAGAGAAGAAAGTTCATGATTTTTTACCAATACCAATAACGGTATTCCACATCATAACATCATGTAGTGTATGTACCTGGTTCTCAGAAGAGAAGAACTACTACATGCCCCAGGGTACTTTGCTCCTCTGTTACCTTTTCTGGCCAGAGGGAAAAGATAAAAACTTGAAGATCACGAGACCTCACCCCTTCTTCTTTCCGCCCATCTCTCATCCTGGCAGCACCTCGCTCACCAGCCGTTTTATTGGTGGTAGTAGAGTAAGGCCTACCTTGATTTTGGACATGCTCTCTCATTGTATTGGTTTTATCTGCTTAAAATTGTAATTATATTGTATTATAGTGTGTTGTTTTGCATTCCGATATCTTATTTAGTAAATTAGTTTGTTTCTCCACATATTGTTGCCGCTGTTTTCACTCTCAGGCCCATCTCCCTACCCTTTTTTCCCTTTTCCCGGGCCGTGGGTCCGTGGGGCTCCCGTCCGCATTCGTCACGGAACCAGGCTGAACGCCTGTAGACCACTGAGAGAAGGGCAACTAATGCTTGGCGACAGGCAAGAGGGAACAACACTGACATTAAGCAAGTGAACCAGGCGCATATAACCACCCAGAGCACACACCATACATCCAAAAATATGTCTAGAAATTGGCTGAGACATCTGAAAAATCACAACAGAAGATGAGTCCAGCACAAGGGTTCCTGGAAGTCAGGCATCATACATGGCTAAAAAGCTACACCTCAGCCTGCCTGACACAAGACATCAGGAACATTAAGACAAGAGCCCCAAACAAACACCACAAAAAAACACAGCTCAGCTTGTGTATAATCCTTATGAGAGGAGAGAAGAAACTAACGGCAGACAGGCAAGTCAACCAGCAA
>NW_018363268.1:0-2305 GCF_002078875.1 Numida meleagris
GCAGCAAAGGGGCCTGTGCTGGTCTGGCCAGAGGCTCCTGACTCAGGGAGGTCAGAGGCAGGCCAGCCTGGACTTGGCAGCAGGAAGTGCCGCCTGTGGCCATTGGCCCAGCGAGTGATGAGCCACGGCTCTGCCTAGATAAAAGCTGGGTCTGCGCAGGGCTCTCCCAAGCACTGCTCTGGCCTCCTTCTCCTTCAGGAACAGGGTAAGTCGGAGAGCACTTGTCCTCCTGCCCATCGCCTGGGCCTGCTTCAGGCCCCTGTGCCAGGTGCGCTGCCTTCCGCTGCTGGCTGACACTCTCTGCCCTCTTGCAGAGCCCCATCCCATCACACCAAGATGTCTTGCTACGACCTGTGCCCACCAAAAACCAGCGTCGCCGTGCCCCAGCCCATCGCTGAGAGCTGCAACGAGCTGTGTGCGCGCCAGTGCCCCGACTCCACCGCCTTCATCCAGCCGCCACCCGTCGTCGTCACCTTCCCTGGCCCCATCCTCAGCTCCTTCCCCCAGCAAGCCGTGGTGGGCTCTTCCGGAGCACCCGCCTTTGGGGGCTCCCTGGGCCTGGGGGGCCTCTATGGTGCCAGGGCCACGCAAGGCTCGGGGGGCCTCTGCACCTTTGGCAGGCCCTACGTTTCTCCTGCCTGCGGTCCCTGCCCCTTGCCCCGCTACAGCAGGAAGCTGTGGGACAACTGTGGGCCTTGCTAAATCCTAGGCCCAGCTCACAGCGAGTGTCACCAGCGTCCCCTCATGCTTGAGTGCCTGGGCACGGGGCACTGAGGAGGGCTCAGCATCTCCAGCTGTGGCCGAGGCCTGGGCAGCTGGCAGTGCTGGCACCTTCGTACACCTTGTGTTCTTACTTGCTTCTTGTCCTCCCTGGCCAGGACTCCTTGCCCAGCCTGACATTTGCTCTCTGTCCTCTTCTGCCCTGATGGGAGCAATAAAGTTTTCCTGCATCAAGTCCTGTCTTCTCCATCTCTATTTGTTGTGATTCTACTCAAAGCCTGGGTGGTTTTGCGATTGCT
This sequence comes from Numida meleagris, assembly GCF_002078875.1. Taxonomy (NCBI): domain Eukaryota; kingdom Metazoa; phylum Chordata; class Aves; order Galliformes; family Numididae; genus Numida; species Numida meleagris. The sequence goes on from NW_018363268.1 coordinate 1,020, forward strand.
TTGAAAGAGCAAATGCTCAGGTCCCCCTTGGGCCGGTGGATGGGAGAGGTAGGTCTGGCAGAGGGGGCTTCTGCTGGGTGAGCTGGAGAAGGCGCAGAGAGTGGGAGGGTGCTGCCTGCCCGCCTTTGCCAGTCTGTCTCACACTGGGAATGGGACCGGTTCTGCCAACTCACACTGCTCCTCCGAATCTCAGCACCAGATCTGGAAATGCCTGATTTGTCCATGGAAAAACAGGCCTGGTTCAGCGTCATTTTCTTCCATGTCCTGACTTCATCACTTGTGCTCTTCTCTGTAATGTCAGAGTCCAGGTAATGATTTTTTGATGGAGGGCAGATTAATCTGAATTTGATGTAATCTGCAAGGCGTCAAGGTGAATTAATTTTCTTGGTGCTACAAGGAATCTAGGGGACAGGAAAGCAGTATTTATGTGGAGCGATTTTGGTGGACTGTGAGTATTCCTCATTGTTAGAAATGGAACGTAACAGTAAGCTATGCAAAATGCTGTGGTCTGAGGAGATGGCTTCTGAGTTCCTGCTGTAGAAGGAGAGAAGTTCACGTTGGCTCTTTGGGAAGGGCTTTTACTTGAGAAACTACTCAAGCAAGGAACAGATTCTCTCAGGAAGTGCTTTGGACAAAGGTAAAGATTAATTCTTGATTCTGTGGCGTCAGAAGCTGTATCTCTGATCCTCGGGATACCATGACGTTCTAATTCAGGATACCCAATGATCCTATGAAGTAATAGGCTGTAGGTGGCCCAGTTAGAGATGGTGCCAGGAGGAGACAAATTCTCAATGTCCCCTCACAAGTAAGCCAGAGCCTTCAGATAGGGCAGAGCCATGATTTTGGTTAAGCCTTGACAAGCAATTGGGGATGGAAGCTGGAGGTCTGAACCTGCCCTGTGGTTGCATGTCATGGAGGCCGGGAGCAGCCATCATTCAGACGGGGACCCTGGAGACGTGAGAGCCAAAGCTGCCACAGCCAGGGGCTTTTCACCAAAGCAGCGCAACCTGGCTCAGCGTGAACCTGAGAGCCTGTCCGGGGTCAAGAGGGGGGCCACGTGCAGGGGAAGGGAGCTCTGGAACTCCTATGGATCCCAGGAAGAAAAGCCTGAGAGTCGAGAATTGGATGCAAGCTTATTTTATTGTGAAGGTAGGAAAAAACAAACAGCAGAGATGCGTACCAGGCCCAGGCAGACAGGAGGGACCATGGGCTTCAGGCGTCCTTCAGGCAGTGGCCTGCACAGGGCCCAGAACAAACCCAGCAGGTCAGTGTTGGCATCACGCATC
>NW_018363269.1:0-2302 GCF_002078875.1 Numida meleagris
AAAAAAAAAAAACAGTTAAAATGAAGATTCGCGTACGTACTTCAGGAAAGCCACTTCGAGCCCACCTCGGCACGCCCGGGGGGCGTGAGGGGCCGGCAGAGAACGGGGCGCTCAGCCCGCCCGCAGCCCGACCCCCGCCGGCCCCACGAGGCCTCGCCCCGCCGCGCTCGCTTCCGGGAGAGGAAGGGGCCGCAGAAGGGTTCTGAGGGATCGTTACCTCTTGGGCGCTGCCTGCTCCATGCCGCTGCCGTCCACCGGCTGCCGTCTGGGCAGCACCGGGCCGGCGCCCGCCCAACTCCTCGCAACTTTTCCTGCGCGCGCAGCTGGCCCTTTAAGCGCGGCTCGCGCCCTCCCTCGGCCGCGGACGTCGCCGGCCTCTCAGGCAACGGCCGCTGCCGCTGCCTACCCCGGGGCCGCCCCCTCGCGGCTCTCATTGGTTACAAGCAGAGCCATCTCGAGCTCTGGTTGGTCAGCGAAGGAGTCGCTCGGGATGGCCCCACCCACGCGTCACGGAGCGGAGCAGGCGGCGACGAGCCGGAGGGTTGGGGGGGCAGGAAAAAGATGGAGGCGGTCGTGCGAGCGGCCGAGGTGGTGAGCTTCCGGCGTGCCCCGCGCCGCCGCGTCCCCCCGGGGCACGCCGGGAGGTGTAGTCCTGCCGAGCAACTCGCCCTTCCCGTCCCGCCGGGAGGGGCGGTGGGAACCGGAGAGCCGGGCCACGAGGTGCCTCCGGGCGAAGGACAGCCGTCCTTCTCCCACACGCTCGCGTCATGCCCTGTCTCGAGGATCTGGGCCTGCGGGCACGGGCAGCCCTGCGGCGGAGGCTGCCGGCGGCTCTTTCCCGCTGCCGGCCCAGGCCCTTAGCGTCCCCCTCGGGGCTCGCACCTCTCGTCCTCAAAGAAGCGGGGAGCGAGCCGGGGGCAGCGTGCTGAGCGCACCCGCCCCTCGCCTTGGAAAGGCAATTTTCCTCCGTGCGCCGAGGGCAGAGGAAGCCCGCGGTTAGTCATGGCAGCGGGACAGCAGCTCTCTCCTCAGCTGGCCCGGTGACGCGGTGCCGCTCGGAGGTGAAAGCGCTGACAGTTGGCAGGAGGCTGTTTTCAGTGCCAAAGCACACAAGTTACCCTGCAAAGCCTGAGGAAGCCATCACATAATTAGTCAAGCAGCAGCTTTTGGGCTGCCGAGTACCGCGTGACAGTTATCTGCCGTTTCTCCACGTTACAACTTCCAACTTTGTGCTGTTTATGTAGCAATGAACGATGCTGACTGACAGCGCGTCCAGGTAGAGTCAGCCAAGTCAACACAAGAACAGTTAAATGCTTCAGCCAACGTCCGAATCCTTTCCTGAAAGCAGGTTTATTTGCCTAACTAATGGAAGTTAGAGGTAGTAAAACACTTGGGTAAGATCCATCAAAACCCAGAGATGCCCACGTTCCACTTTAAGCTGGTTTTAGATGCACAACAGCACTGAAAACATAAAAAAAAAAAAAAAATCCACACTCCACACCTAATTTGTTTTCCCTGATGTGCATTAGCAAGGAAATTCTGAATGAATGAAGTCCCACTCTTGTGGAAGTTGTCTACTTTGCCCGAGTCAGTTCCAGACATGTTGACTCACTGTGGTCAGACTAAATGTACAATGGCAATATTGAATGAACCTGTTTAACAAATCACACACGAGCATATGATCTTTTGGTTTTCTTTCTTTTTCTGAATCATGGAAAAATGGAGTAGGACATCTTCCTTTGCACAACAGATCGACGCAGAGCTCTTCAAGTATCATCCCTCAAGCCAGAGCAGCTCACAAGCAATACTGCCAGATTTCTCCATACCATAGAAAACTGTAGGAGGTGCAAAAAAAATTAAAAAAAATAAAACACACCCGCGAGAAGGAGCCAGCAGACACCTCAGACACTATGTATTAGACAGTGGTGAAGAGGAACCCTGCAATAATTCCAGCCTCCCTGCTCTAGGAATAGTGAGGTAAAGCAGGTAGAAGATGTCATGTGGCTATTTTCCAACTTCGTTTCACAGAGTATTTGGCTGACACACTGACAAATTATTATTATTTACGTTCCACTGATTTCATTGAGCAAAGGGCAGCCTGATATCCCCAGTTGGCTGTGACAGTCCTGGAGTGCAAAGGCTGCCCGCTCACATCCTTTAATGCAAGACTTGAAGACAATATTTTGTCCAGGTTATTTCAGAGGAGGCAGGTGGGTTTTTTCCCAGCTCCTCATCTCAAGCCACAGCTGAGATAAGCTATACATTCCAGCAAGGAAGAGCAGACTTAAAAAAAAAAAAAAAA
>NW_018363270.1:0-2240 GCF_002078875.1 Numida meleagris
CGGCGCAGCACCTCAACTTTGGGTACGACCTGGAAGAGGGGTTGTCAGGACGGAGGGGGGGGGGTCCCTGGGGCAGCATGGAACCCCCGGGGCTGTGGGGCAGCACCCACCTTCACGGCGCAGACCTTCTCCCGCCCGCAGTCCAACACTTTTAGGATGGTACCGAAGGAGCCTTTGGCCACCAAGCCCAGGATCTGGGGGATGGGGGGGGGGGGGGGGGGAGCTAAATAGCCCATAAAATGATGGGGAGTACCCTCCCCCCCCCCCGGAGTGTGGGGTCCTGCGTGGGTGAGTGGCACAGGGCAGATGGGGGGCGGAGCATAAGGTCCCGGAGATACAGAATAGGGCAAATGGGGGACATAGAGGATGGGGACACCCCTACGTGGGGCACACGGGGCGCAGAGGGAACGCACGGGGGCCCGGGGGGGGGGACACGGACGAGAGGAGAAAAGGATTCGGTGAGACGGCTGCGGACTCCTGTAGGATGCACGGGGACCCTGCACGGAGCGCAGAGACCCCGCAGATCCCCGGGGATCCAAACAGGACGCACGGAGATCCCGGTAGGACATAGACACAGCCAGCATAGGGCGCGAGGGGACCCGTCGGGAGGCACCCGGGGCGCGCGGACTCCCCGGTGAAGCGGAGGGTTCCCCGGTTCGCTGCATCGGCTCCCGGACGGCACCTTGAGCTGCTGCTGCCGGGCGGAGGGACGCACGGGGAACTCCGGCAGGAAGAGCGAGACGAGCTGCGGCAGCGGCCACCCCGGGAACGGCGGCGGCTCCTCGGTGGCCACAGCGAGACCCGGCACCGGCACCGGCCCCTGGACCGACCCGCTCCGGCGGAGCAGCGCCCGCACCCACGACCCCACGGAGCGGCTCTACGGAACAGGGGGGAGCCGTCAGCGGGCCGGGGTTGGATACCGGATAGGGGGACGCGGGGACAACCTCGGGGCCACCGCACGCACCTGGGGGGGCCCCGGGCCGGACCCGCTGCTGGCTGCTCCCATCGCGCCGCCGCCCGGCCCGGCCCCGTTAATCGCCGCCTTACATAACCTCGCCCCGCCCCGCCCCGCCCCGACCCCCCCGGCACCGGGGCTCCGTGCTGTATCCACCCCCCATCCCCACCGGGCACCAGGCACGGACTCCGAGCCCCTCCCCCTCCCGGCCTCCAGTAGGATCTGGGGGTGCTCCCATCCATCCCCCTGCCCTCGGGGCAACTCCCAAATTAACAGAGTGAAAGGGTCAATGCAACCCCCCCCAGCCCCACAGAGCTCCAGGCAGCAGGGCTCATCCAGGAGCTGGATGAGGGCTGGGGGAGCCCCAAGCCCTTAAATGGGGTGGAGGGGGGGGAGAGAACTCCTTAGGATGGGCAGGTGGTGAACCCACTCTGCACAGGTGCAGAGGGAGGTGAATGACAACCCCTGAGACCAAGGCTGTTCCAAATTAAAAACTCTTATTTAAACTTCTCTCCTGTTCCCCTTTCTCCCAGCCTGGAGCGATCCCGCTGCTTCGCCGGGCCCTAGGGCCAGCACCCGCGCAGCAAGGAGGCGGGATGCCGGCGAGACCTTTGGCACAGGAGGTGGGGGGGGGGACAGGGGGCTGCAGCCCACAAAGCGGCCCCCAGCACGGCTGCGCCCCGGCCCCACAGCAACGGGGTTGCCCCCCGCCTCGGGCAGCAGCAGCACGGTCCCCCCCCTGCTATAGGGCTGCCCCTTTGGTACGGGGAGTGCGGGGGACGACCCCAGTCCCTTCCCGGCCTGCCGGGTGCTGCCGTCATTTGCGCCTGCCGAAGATGGACTTCTTGCTGGGGTTCTTCTCGCCCACGCTCAGCCCGATGAGCAGCCGTGCCTTCTCGTCCTCCTCCTGCTGCTGGATGGTCCCGTCCGATTTGTTCTCCAGCTTCCCCCGTGCCTCCGCGCCCGCCGCAGGCTTCAGGCGCAGCTTCTCTTTGATCACCTGCACCAGGAGCGGGGGCTCAGCACCAGGGGCCTGCACCCTTGGTTTCACGCTAGGGCGAGCCTGGAAGCAGCTTTGTCCCCGTAGAGGGAGGGGGGACAGCGCTGTCCCCACGTACCTGTGCCACCAAGGCTTTGCGGCTGTCCCTCTTCACCGCCATGGCGAAGTCCAGCCACGTCCAGGTGTTGTTGTGGTACTCCAGGCATGGCAGCACTAAGTTCAGGTCGCCCCAGTCCACGCTGTTCTTCTCACCCTGGGCAGAGGATTTGGGGGGGATGAGGGGGG
>NW_018363271.1:0-3693 GCF_002078875.1 Numida meleagris
GGGCGACGCACGCGCTCCGTGACGCTCTTTTCTCGGTCTCTGCTGCCATCGCGTGGCCAAAGTGCGTAACTGCAGCGGGAACCCTCGGGGCGGCCGTCGTGGCGGTTTTAGGGCACGGTGCGGGGTCACAGGACCTCGGGGAGCACTCTGGGCGCTCTGGATCCCCTCCCCCCCCCCGGGCCCGCACCGTCTCGCAGAGCATCACAGAGCCCTCCCGGAGCTGCACGGCCCTTCGCTCTGCTGACCCCGCTCTTGACCTCCCGCCTCTGCGATAACAGATCCTTCAGGTAGCGGCACTTTCGGAAACCCCAAAGCAGCGGCTCTTTGCTCTGACCGCTCTGTGCCGTCAGCCCTCCGGGCTCTATGGTAATAGGGCCTCCTGCTCGTACTGCGCATGTGCTGAGAATAGCGGAAGTGACGTCTCGTTGGTGGAACGGCTCTGCGCTGCCGGTGCGGCAGTTGCGAGCGTTCCGAGCTGCAGGCAGCGGAGCGGGTCCGTGCTTGCAGTCGAGCAATAAAGTTATAATAAAAAATAAATCAAGGAGGAAAAATATCGAATTAAATATAGATATATATACACACTCTTATTTTCTACTCCAAAACTGATCGATGTGTCAATATGGTTGCAAGCTCCAAGAGGGGAGATTTATGGTAGATAAGAAGGACAAGATCTTTTGCAGTGAGGGTGGTGAGGCACTCGCACAGGTTGCCCAGAGTTGTGGTGGATGCCTCGACCCTGGAGTCTTTCAAGGGGAGGCTGGATCAGGCCCTGGGCAACCCAATCAAGCTGTGGTGTCCCTGTGCGCAGCAGGGGAGTGGGGCTGGATGGCCCTCAGAGGTCCCTTCCAACTCTAAGGATTCTGTGATTCTGTATCACAGTATCAAAAACAATGAATGGTGGTAGAGAAGAAATTTCTGCAGCTTTTAGTCCTAACTACGGAAAACACAAATCGGGATTGTTGAATTTTTTTTTCCAAACCCCCCACAGTGTAAGACCTGAAATGAGCTCACGGTACAGGGTGAAATGTTCATTTAACAATATTTTAATATAATTATTCTCTTTTTTTCTGCCCTAATATGATGTTTTACTTCCGTCAGCGGCTCTGCATGTCCACATGCGGAACATGTCTGCATGTTCTGTGCTCCAGCAGATGCTCTACTCGTCTAGGATTACAAATGGAAAAGGGGCAGCTGGGGCTGTGCTCCAGGCTGGGCCGTGTACTTCAAAGTCCAGTCCAAAAAAAGCTGATTGCTTCTAGGAATCTTCATGCTTTCTGTCTCACGGTGTGTCTTTGGGTAATTAAGTGAACCATTATAAAAGCTAGGTCTGCTCTTTCTTGATGAATACTGAATGCTAAAGTAGCGTTCTTCAAGAGAGTTAGGCACTGTATTGCTTTACTTTGTGCACTGGAGCTCCCTCTGGGACCCCAGAGCAGGCATACCCAACCCGCGGCTCGGCACAGCCAGCAATGCAGCTTGCTCCCGGCCCCACATAGTGCTCTGAACAGCAAAGAATATGCAGCCATGCTTTCTATCTTGATAAAGGAATTTGAAAATAGGTTTCAAGATTGCAAAAAGATCATCAGTTTATGTTTGTGACACCATGGTAAGTTGATACAAATATGTTACCTGCGGGTTTTCAAATGGAATGCGTAGAGTTCCAATCAGATATTCAACTCAAAAATCCAATAATGTCTCCTTACTGCACTTTTGTAAGACCTCTTTTAACAGGGAAATATCCTTCACTTCACAGCCAAGCCTTATTGACATCCAAGCTTTTTGGCAGTAAGCACACTTGTGAACAATTGCCAAGGATGAAGCACAGGAAGAGTAAAATTTCGTCAAAAATCTCTGACAGGCACCTCTAGACCTCACGAAAAATTGCCACCATTGCCATCAAACCGGGGATTGATGCACTAGTTTCACAAAAAATAGGTCAAACACACCACTAGTTTTATGGGTTTTTTTCTCTCCTTTTTCTTCCCCCAATGTTCTAAGAAAAATATTAAAAATTAAAAGGCTTTGCTACTTATATNTGCTTGGAGCAGAGCATCTCTTCCTGCATCGTCATTTAAATCCGTATTTGTTGAAGACAGCTTCTCTCTGATGTTGGGGTAATTTAAAGTTCGGAGTACGTGTTCTGTGTACTGTCATGTTTCTTTAATCCACGTGTACAATCTTGCCACTCCTCTGCAGGTGGTGAGTTCAGGAGGAATGCTTGTGTATCATTTTGTACTACTGAATGTAAAAGTTCTTTATAAATTACTTTTGAATGGTTTGACTCTCTGGGCTCTTTTCTTCTTGGACTCACAGGAGGTGAGCTGGCCGGTTGGTAGGTGGCTGCGTGACAAGGGAGACACGTCTGGGTGTTATAGCCATGGCTGTTAAACATGCAGCGTGCATGGAGATGATGTTGCAGAGCCAGAGCATTCGGCTGTATTAGGCCGTGCCAGTAAAGAACGGCAGCCGCTTCATTGGTGTCCTGCTTGGTGAAGCTTCATTTGGCCTTGAAACTGTTTGGGTCACCCCTGCATTAAATCTAGAGGCAGTCCAGGTTACGTGACACTGACACAGCAATGGCAAGTCCACAGCTTGGCGGATGGTTTGGAACTGTGAGGATGTGGGAAGGGAAACGCATGTCTAGCCTTCCTTGTCATGAGGTTTCCGAAGGGTGGGAAGGATCGGTGCTGTAAAATCACAGCACATCTGAGGAGCAGAATGCTCCCCAGAGATTGCACCACGCGCTGTGGAGCCAGTGCAGACATCTACTGATGCCAGCTGATTTTTATCCTGGGTTTTGCTGTCCCCCGATCGTGGAGAGAAGCTCTTCCCAGGCTCATTGTAAGGCCGATCTGATCATTGTGAAAGGATACATCAAGGGTTTGGGAGGGCTCTTGGGACGGAATTAGGACACTTTAACTGAGTAACTGAGCGTGGCAACAATGAATCCCTGGGACCGATCACACAGCTAAAGTTTTCTTGCCGGCAACTTGCTACGGCTCAGTGAAGCTCTCTGCAGGTTTCTCCTCACAATGGCTCCACATTCTCTCTCTGTCTGATCTGGTGTCAGGAAGTTTGTGAGTGCTGCATTAGTATTTCTGAATTCATTGCATCAACTCCCTCTGCCACCACCACCACCCACTGACACAATTCCTCTTGGAGCATCGCAGACCTCAAAACTGAGAAGCCGCTGTAAAAACCTGCAGCAAGACTCCGTGCCATGTCTGCTAAACAACCCAGCAGAGCAGATGGAGCACTGAGTGCCACAGCAGAATCTATTTCCACTGATCCTCATCAGCCCTCCGTGCAAGAAAGGAGTGCACCACGCCATGCGTGCATCATCAAGATGCAGTGGGGATGGAATGTCCAGCTCCAGGTGAGCTGTGAGAAACAGAACCTCTCCCAGTCTTTAGGCAGCTGTGCAGTGGTGAGCTGGAGACTGGAACCGCATGGGCCCCAGGGCTGGCAGCTGGCACCGAGCTGCTGGCCCCAGTGGGCACTGCTAGCTAGCACTGCTTTGGATCGTGTCTTAAAAACACTTGGCTCATTAGTTCCCTTCCCCCGACACACACTGGAGACATAGGAGATGTACGTCCACTGTGTTTGTTCATTCACACATGTACACCCAGGGAACCTTTACTTGAATGGCTACACTTCAAACGACATTGCTTTTCTCATTTGCACGTGTACAAC
>NW_018363272.1:0-2272 GCF_002078875.1 Numida meleagris
GGGGGGCCCACGGAAGGTGGAGAACGGGACGTGGTGGGATCTGGCGCCACCTGGTGGCACCTGGTGGCACTTGGTGGCTCCTGGTGGGATTCAAGGGGACCTGGTGGGATCTGATGGGACCTGAGGGGACCTGGTGGCACTTGGTGGCATTTGATGGCATCTGATGGCACCTGGTGGGACATGGTGGGATCTGGTGGCACCTGGTGGCAACTGATGGGACTTGGTGGCACTTGGTGGCATTTGAGGGCATCTGATGGGACCTGGTGGCACTTGGTGGGATTCGAGGGGACCTGGTGGGATCTGATGGGACCTGGTGGGATCTGGTGGCACCTGATGGGACCTGGTGGCACTTGGTGGCATTTGATGGCATCTGATGGCACCTGGTGGGACATGGTGGGATCTGGTGGCACTTGGTGGGTCCTGGTGGGATTCAAGGGGACCTGGTGGCATTTGATGGGTCCTGGTGGGACCTGGTGGGATCTGGTGTCACCTGATGGAACCTGGTGGCACTTGGTGGCATTTGATGGCATCTGATGGCACCTGGTGGGATGTGGTGGGATCTGGTGGCACCTGATGGGACCTGGTGGCACTTGGTGGCTTCTGGTGGGATTTGAGGGGACCAGGTGGGATCTGATGGGACCTGGTGGGATCTGGTGGCACCTGATGGAACCTGGTGGCACTTGGTGGCATTTGATGGCATCTGATGGCACCTGGTGGAACGTGGTGGGATCTGGTGGCATTTGGTGGCTCCTGATGGGATTCCAGGGGACCTGGTGGGATCTGATGGGACCTGAGGGGACATGGTGGCACCTGGTGGCACCATGATGGGACATGGTGGCACTTGGTGGGATCTGGTGGCACCTGGTGGCACTTGGTGGGATTCAAGGGGACCTGGTGGGATCTGATGGGACCTGAGGGGACATGGTGGGATCTGGTGGCACCTGATGGGACCTGGTGGCACTTGGTGGCTCCTGGTGGGATTCAAGGGGACCTGGTGGGATCTGGTGGCACCTGATGGCACCTGGTGGGACGTGGTGGGATCTGGTGGCACCTGGGGACGTTTGGTGGCGTCTGATGGGTCCTGGTGGGATCTGGTGGCACCTGGTGGCATTTGATGTCCTGTCCCCACACGTGTCACGTCCCCACGCGTGTCATGCACTCACACGTGTCATACATTCACATGTTGTGTCCCCACACGTGTTCTATCCCCACGTGTCATACTCTCATGTGCCATAGCTGCACATGTGTCATGTCCCCACACGTTCTATCCCCACGCGTGTCACGTCACTACACGTGTCATACTGTCACACGTGTCATACCGCCACACGTGTTGTGTCCCCACACGTGTTCCATCCCGTGTCATACTCTCACATGCCATAGGTTCACACGTGTTCTATCCCGACACGTCATGTCCCCACGCGTGTCACATCCCCATGCGTGTCATACTGTCACACGTGCCATGTCCCCACGTGTCACACCCTCGCGTGTCACGTCCCCACATGTGTCACACCTTCACACGTGTTGTGTCCCCACACGTGTCATGTCCCCACACGTGTTGTGTCCCCACACGTGTCACACCTTCATGTGTCGTGTCCCCACACGTTCTATCCCCACACGTGTCACGTCCCCACACGTGTCATACTCTCACACGTGTCATACCGCCACACACGTTGTGTCCCCACACGTGTCCCACCCCGTGTCATACTCTCACATGCCATAGCTGCACACGTGTTTTATCCCCACACACGTCACGTCCCCACACGTGTCATGTCCCCACACGTCTCACACCCTCACGTGTCACGTCCCCACGCGTGTCATACCTTCACATGTTGTGTCCCCACACGTGTCCCATCCCGTGTCATACTCTCACATGCCATAGCTGCACACGTGTTGTATCCCCACACATGTCACGTCCCCACACGTGTCGTGTCCCCACACGTCTCACACCCTCACGTGTCACGTCCCCACGCGTGTCATACCTTCACATGTTGTGTCCCCACACGTGTTCTATCCCCACACACGTCACACCTTCACATGTGCTTTGTCCCCACGGCTCATACCTCCACACACGTCAATTCCCACATGTGTCACAGCCTCACACGTGTCACGTCCCCACGCGTGTCACACCTTCACATGTTGTGTCCCCACACGTGTTCTATCCCCATGTGTCATACTCTCACATGCCATAGCTGCACACGTGTTGTATCCCCACACATGTCACGTCCCCACACGTGTCGTGTCCCCACTCGTGTCACACCCTCACGTGTCACGT
>NW_018363273.1:0-2209 GCF_002078875.1 Numida meleagris
GGGGACATGGGGTCACATGGGGACATGGGGACACATGGGGTCACTTGGGGACATGTGGGGTCACATGGGATCACAGGGGGACGCGGGGTCACATGGTGACACGTGGACATGTGGGGACATGGGGACACTTGGGGTCACATGAGAACACGTGGGGTCACATGGTGGCATATGGGGACATGGGGTCACATGGGGTCACCTGGTGACTTGGGGTCACTTTGGGACACGTGGGACACGTGGGGTCACATGGTGACAAAAGGGGACATGTGGGGTCACTTAGGGACATGTGAGGACACATGGAGACATGGGGTCACATGGGGTCACATGGGACATGGGGTCACATGGTCACATGGGGTCACATGGGGTCACATGGGGTCACATGGGGTCACAGGAGGACATGTGGGGACACGGGGTCACATGGGGTCATATGGTGACATGGGGTCACATGGGGTCACAGGAGGACACGTGGGGTCACGGGGGAACGTGGGGACACATGGGGCCACATGGTGACATGGGGTCACATGGGGTCAGATGAAGACATGTGGGGTCACATGGGGTCACATGGGGTCACGTGGGGACATGTGGGGACGTGTGGGGTCACATGGGGTCACATGGTGACATGGGGTCACATGAGGTCACACGGGGTCACATGGGGACACATGGGGTCACATGGTCACATGGGGTCACTGGGACACATGGGGACATGTGGGGTCACATGGGGTCACATGGGGACATGGGGTCACATGGGGACATGTGCGGTCACATGGGGTTACATGGTCACATGGGGTCACTTTGGGACACATGGGGACATGTGGGGTCACATGGGGACATGGGGTCACATGGGGACATGTGCAGTCACATGGGGTCACATGGTGACATGGGGTCACTTTGGGACACATGGGGTCACATGGTCACATTAGGACACATGGGGACACGTGGGGTGACATGGGGTCACATGGGGACATGGGGTCACATGGGGACACATGGGGTCACATGGTCACATGGGGTCACTTTGGGACACATGGGGTCACATGGTGACACGGGGTCACATGAGGTCACACGGGGTCACATGGGGACACATGGAGTCACATGGTCACATTAGGACACATGGGGACACGTGGTGTCACATGGTGGCATATGGGGACATGGGGACACATGGGGTCACATGGGGTCACTGTGACGTGGTGACATGGGGTCACTTTGGGACGGGGTCACATGGGGTCACATGAGGGCATGTGGGGTCACATGGGGACACGTGGGGTGACATGGGGTCACTTTGGGACACGTGGGGACACGTGGGGTGACATGGGGTCACATGGTCACATGGGGTCACTTGGGGTCATGTGGTGACATGGGGTCACGTGGGGTCACATGGGGTCACTGTGACGTGGTGACATGGGGTCACTTTGGGACACGGGGTCACATGGGGTCACATGGGGACATGTGGGGTCACATGGGGTCACATGGTGACATGGGGTCACATGAGGACATGTGGGGTCACATGGGGACACATGGGGTCACATGGTCACATGGGGTCACTTTGGGACACATGGGGACGTGTGGGGTCACATGGGGTGACATGGGGACACATGGGGTCACATGGTCACATGGGGTCTCTTTGGGACACATGGGGACACGTGGGGTCACATGGGGTCACATGGGGACATGGGGACACGTGGGGTCCCGTGGGGACGTGGGGACACATGGAGTCACATGGGGACATGGTGACAAATGGGGTCACGTGAGGACATGTGGGGTCACATGGGGTCACGTGGTGACATGGGGTCACTTGGGGTCACGTGGTGTCATGGGGTCACATGGTGGCATGGGGTCACATGGTGGCATATGGAGACATGGGGACACATGAGGTCACATGAGGACATGTGGGGTCACATGGGGACATGGGGTCACATGGGGACATGTGGGGTCACATGGGGACATGGGGTCACATGGGGTCACGTGACATGGGGTCACTTTGGGACACATGGAGAGACGTGGGGTCACATGGGGTCACATGGGGACATGGGGTCACGTGGGGACACGGGTCACGTGGTGACATGAGGTCACACATGGGGTCAGGTGGGGACACGGGTCACATGACATGGGGTCACACATGGGGTCACATGGGGACTTATTGGGTCACCTGGGGTCATGTGGGGACACGGTGACACACGGGGACCCCCGGTGACCCCCCCCCCTCCTTTAGCATCGC
>NW_018363274.1:0-2266 GCF_002078875.1 Numida meleagris
AAAAAAAAAAGGGGGCATTTGACAACTTTCTTGCCCATAGATCCAAGGACAGCAAGCCGGTTTGCTAAGGTCAGCCCTGACAAACAGCATGATGGGTTTTTAAAACCAGCTGAGTTTAACAATAGCAGGGCACAGTGTGTTATTTCAGTGTCAATAAAGCAAATATCTCAGTGAGATCAGAGGCACTGGGATTAGCAGTAATAGCAAATTTATAGGGTCGGATTCTGATCCCAGTTAATACCACTGTAAATCCACAGTGAACTTCATTGACTTCAATAGGTTTTGATCCAGAATAGTCCACACACAGTCATTTTCTGAACTTGTTACAGGAGATGCCAATTGCACCACTGTTTGGGATTTATTCGTATTTATTTTTCACCCTGGTGGGAGCTGGGCACTTCCCTTCCCTTCCACACTATAAAGGCACCGCTGTAAATCTCACTGTATGATCATCTGCTGATGTGCCCGAGACACTCTGCAAACCTCTACGTGCAGCAGCTGCCATTCCCATGCCTTTGAAACAGAAAAAAAAATGCAAACTTTGAACAGAATCCGGCCCCTTTCGTTACTCAGACAGCTGAGAAAAAAAAACACGGATGGCAAAATTCAGGTTCCAGGATCACCCTGCTACTCGGATCCCCAAGCAGTGTGCCGTGATCAGTACTTACTATTTGCTGCTTAGCACCCCACGCAGAGAACAAAGCAGGCTTGGAGCAAATTGATTTTGAACAATAATATTATATTAAGTTCTGTACTTCAGTGCTCCTGCAGCTGCAGCTGAGCAATTACAGCTTTTCAAGAATAATTTATCAGTTATTGAAATCCAAGGTGTTATTTCTTGTGTCTCATCTACAGGAAAAGTCTCCGTCACAGGGCAATAGCATGAGGGGCCAGGAGAGCTGGAGATGCTTTCCCTGGTTTCTGGGCTGCTACCTGTTGAAGCTGGTGGCAATAAGCATGGTTTAGTGGGCATGGTGAGAATGGGTTGGGGTTGGACTTGATGATATTAGTGATCTTTACCAACCTTAATTTTCTGTGATTTGTACATTGGGCAGCTTTTGCCCCTCAGAGAACCGCAAGCAGAATTAATTTGTTAAATTACCCAAGGTCATCAATGAAATGTCTAGCAGAGGACAACAACGGTCGCAAATGCCCCCGAATCAGCATCTCCATCACCACGGGTACACTCTCTGCAAGTGCACGGGATGAACAGGGTTAAGATGGGCTAGATTGAGCAGACATAATTATCCCAGGTAAGAATTAACAGGGAGGAATCGGGAGCAAGGCACCACCTGACTTGAGTGGAATGATCTAAATCCGTCTGTCCCACGCTGATCCCCATGCGGCCCACCTGCGCCAGAATTAACCAAGCATGTTTTGCAGGAGGTACCTTTCACTCCTCAGAGGAATTCTATAATTGTTCATCTCACGGACATCACAAGATATGAAGAGAGAGATGCTCAGACCCAAACCCAGTAACTCCATTGGTCCCTCTGCCTTGTTTCTGAAGACACTTGTGTTTTGTGACATTCGGGACCTTGAGAACTAAAGAATGCCAAGGTCTTTGCTGGGCACTGGGATGTGCACTGGGAAGAGGAGATTTAGGTGAGATGTCAGGAGGAAAATCTTTACTCAGAGGGTGGTGAGGCCCTGGCACTGCTGCCCAGAGAAGTGTGGGTGCACTGTCCCAGGAGGTGCTTAAGGGCAGATTGGTCCCATCCAACCTGCAGGGTTTGCAGTTGGATCCTTCAGAGCTTTAAGCACCCTTGGGTGCTGAATTTAACAACAGCAAGAGCCAACTGGACCATGGCATGCTCTAAGCTTCAGTAGACCCGAGGCAGTGACTTGCCTTGCACATAGAGCTCTTGGGGTGGTGGGGGCAATGAAGCCTCCAAGGGGGGGTGGGTTGAGAACTAAGAGCAAACTTGGGTTGGTCCATGGTCAGGCCTGGGAATGCAGGCCGTGGGATGCTGATCTTGCCTTCCATGGTAATTCCTCTAGCAAGTCACTCAAGAGTGAGGTTTTCCTTCTGTGCAAAAGGGATAAAATAATAATTTCCTACCTTGCAGGGGTGACAGAAGGCTTAATTAATTAATTAATTAATTGTTTTGGAAGTAATTAAGCTTCTTATTTCACAGAGTGCTCTTTCCCTTTTCTTTTTTCTTCTTTTTTCATTTCTTCTTTTTCTTTTCTTTTCTTTTCTTTTCTTTTCTTTTCTTTTCTTTTCTTTTCTTTTCTTTTCTTTTCTTTTCTTTTCTTTTCTTTT
>NW_018363275.1:0-2266 GCF_002078875.1 Numida meleagris
TCCTCTCCTCTCCTCTCCTCTCCTCTCCTCTCCTCTCCTCTTCATCCAACCAAGAGCAGGGGCTGCAGGAGCCCAGGGCACGCACTGCTGGGAAGGGACCGCGGCACTCACACCACCACACACCATCCTATTTGCAAAGTTAATTAAGGACAGAATTACGTTTATCCAGATAGCTATCTGCACCAAGCTAGCCTAGTTTTCACAGTACGATCATTCACATAAGCCTAGATTAAGTTCACCACTCCTCAAGCATTAGCAGTTTTCTGCAGTTCAGACAGTGGCAGCCTGCAGCGAGCAACCTCCAAGGCAACGGCCCCGCAGCCCGGCTGGACCTGTCCCTCAGGCACAGATACCAAGCAAGGCTCTGGCCAGAGCCACAGCACCAAGCTGCAACCTGGCAGAAGCCATCAGCTCTGTAGGGCAGGGGCAGCCAGCCCACCCCCAGTGGTGCCTTCCCATCTCCCGGGCCGGGTGGTTTTTCTAGCAGTGGATCCCTGAGCACCTGTGGAAGTGCCCAAAGTCAGTTCAGGGCTTTGAAACGGAGTGCATCAGTGTCGGTCCTCTGCTCCCCTCCTGGATCCGGTCACTCTTCTCCTGGCTGTGGTTGCCCCTCTCCTGGCTGCAGCCATCCCCTCGTGGCTCACACGTGGCCCCCAGGCCCAGCCTGCAGCCACCAAAGCGCTGCTGGTGGCAGCGCCCGAGCTTGGCACCACTGCGTGGGGCACAGCCACAGCTGTGACTGCCCTGTGCAGGATCTGCTCATCCCCAAGCTGGGTTCTGCTCCCAGAGCTCAGCTCCATCTGGGGAACCACACCAACCTTCCAGACACATCCACGCTCTGCTGGGCTGGGTCCCACCCGGCGGCGATGAACCCGGAGCCCAGATGGCATCCCCAGCCACGCAGCGCGATCCCTGCTCACCCGCCCCGGCACCGGTTGGTGACAGCATCCTGGGGCTGGGGGGGGAGCTCCCTGCAGGTGAGCAGTCAGCCCAGCAGACCCAGCGGGCTGCGCCAACATCCTCAGACCAGCAGGCAGGTTGGAGCCAGGTGGCCTTTAAGGTCCCTTCCATCCCAAACCACTCTGGTTTGAGGGCACGTGCTGAGGGCACGGTGTGCGCCAACAGTTCTTGGGGTCGGGTCACCCGGCACCCAAACCCTTGGGCTCCCATGGGCTGCGACAGGCAACAAACCCCACCCCCCACCCCCCAACCGGTGCTGTGTGCACCCCTCAGACAAAAGCAGCCCCTGTGCACGGCTGACAGCCGCGTGGGGAGCAAAGTGCCACCTGCATTGCTAAAGGAGTCAGGCAAAGCTCGCACAGGCTCAGCCTTAGGGTGGGAGTTAAGGACAGGGCAGTAAGGGGGGAAGGCAGCAGCTGCTCTAACGAACCAGTCCCTTCCTAATGCACTCACAGCTGCCCAAATCCACAATATGCATGAGTCCTACACCCGGCGCAGAGCTGGCCACACCTCCCAGAGCCGCCCTGGTAAGCAGGAGGAGGAGATCAGAAAATGCAATGTCACAACCGAAGTCAGACGCTGGATGCTTCGGAACTGTCCTTTAAAAGCATGCAGTGATACCCAAGAGAAGTTATTCAGAGAGGAGCTGTGCAGCTTAGCAGGGACCCGTAGCACCACCACAGATAATCAGATTGCTGCATCTTATCTCGGGCCAGGAGTAAGCATGGCCTGAGAGCAGGGGTAAGCTCCGCTCATTTCACAGCGCGAGCAGCTCACAGCGCCTGCAGCCTGCACACTGCCCTCCCTGCAGCCAGCGGCACAGCAACCCCACACAGACCTCACTGCACAGCCTCACTGGGAGGCACCACGCTGCCACAGGCTGCCAGAGCAGCAGGAGCAATGAGCAAGGCTGGTGGTGCAAGAATGGTGCATGGGCCCAGCGCTCCTGGGCAGGCCGAGAGCTGGGAGGAGGGGAACCCGGGGGGGTTCAACACGGGCAGCGCAGGGCCCTGCACCTGGGGAGGAACAGCCGCAGCGACAGCACAGGTTGGGGCCGGGCTGCTGGAGAGGAGCTGAGCGGAGAAGGAGCCGCGGGTCCCGGTGGCCAGCGGGGTGAGCACGAGCCAGCAGGGCGCCCTGGTGGCCCAGAAGGCCCACGGGTCCCGGGGGGAACCGCACAGAGCGCGGCCAGCAGGGCAGGGAGGGGCTCATCCCCTCTGCTCTGCTCTGCTCTGCCCTGGGGAGGCCGCCGCTGCAGCACTGCGCCCAGTGCGGGGCTCCCCAGTTGGAGCAGCTCCTGGTGGGG
>NW_018363276.1:0-2230 GCF_002078875.1 Numida meleagris
AGGGCTAGGGTTAGGTGAAGTGATAGGACTTGAGTTAGCATTAGGGTGAGCGCTGTGGTAAGGGTTATTGGTTAGGGGGAAGGAGTAGGGGTTAGGTTTAAGTTTAAGACAAGAAAGGGTTAAGGTTAGAGTTTCAGATCAAGGGTTTGAGTTACAGGTTAGGAGTTAGTGTTAGGGTTAGATTCAGGGTTTAGTATTAGAGTTAGGGTTAGCATTAGGCACTAATTCCCAGCTTCTTTACATGGAGAAAAACTACATGAAGACACAGATAGATATGGTTAACTGTCAGCAAAGAAAAGCAAAAGGCATACTTCAGTAAAACTAAATGGTATTAAGTCCAAGTTATATCTACTGAATCATAGAATGGCTTGTGTTGGAAGGGACCTGAAAGATCATCTAGTTCCAACCCCACTGCTGCTGTCATGATTGCCAACCACTAGATCAGGCTGCCCAGGAACCCATCAAGCCTGGCCTTGAATGCCTCCAGCAATGGAGAACAGAGTAGAAGGGTACAATCACCTCTGTCTCCCTGCTGGACACCCCTCTGCTGGTGCAGCCCAGGATACCATTGGCCTTCCAGGCAGCACGAATGCAGTGTGTGCTCACGTCCAGCTCCTCGTCCATCAAGACCCCAAACTGAATCCACTTTCCATAGTGACGAACCTCTGAGCAATAGAAAGTATCTTCTTTTTTCTACCAAACATAGATTTCAAGACCCCTCAAAACACTCACTGCCCACGTGCTCTCTTTGCCACTGCTATTTCATCTATGACACAGTGAGTCATATGCTGAAATCTCAAGCTCCCTAGAATCATGGAGGGAAAAGAAGAGACAAGGGAAAGGAGGGGAACAGAAGAAGCACAAGCAGTTAAAAATATTTAATATGTAATAAAGAAAAAATATATACTAACGGAAAACAACAAAGCACAAGCTTAGAATGGGATACCTTAGAAGTCACCTGAGGAGAGAGATGGAATTGTTATGATTACTGAAAGACATCCATAATAACAGTTTCCAAATGGCATCTTTTATGCCTGGTTCCTCACTCTTTTTGTTCATTTCTGGAGGTACTACCAAGTGCAGAACTGCCACTGACAGATCCATGGCTGGGGAGGAGATGGAAAAGGGCATCAGACAGGTAAACAAGCCAGTGCTGATACAGAGGGAGACCACGGCCAGGTGAGGGAGGCACGTGGAAAAGGCTTTGTGCCATCCCTGCGTAAAAGGCATCTTCAGCACAGCCCTGAATAAGAAATAAGAACACATAAGAAAGCACAATGAAAACAAAACTCAAATAAATAAATAAATAAATGCAAACCAACCACTAAATGTCATAAGTCTGAGATCCCTAAGGTAGGAGTGTGAACAAGAGAGCTTGAGAATGTGGAGAATTTCACAAAAACAAAACAAAACAAAACAAAAAAACCCATAGGACATGACAGTGAGAAAGTAAAATTTAGCTGACAACAAGAATGCAAACATAAAGACCTGGGCAGCACATGCTGTGGAGGAGATGGCCCTGGTGTCCCAGAGAGCATTGGCCATGGCTTTGGGGACAGTGCTGGAGATGGAGCCCAGGTCGAGGAGGGCGAGGTTGGGGAGGAAGATGTCCATGAGGGTGTGCAGGCAGTGGTCGCAGGCTATGGCTGTGCTGATGAGGCCGTGGCTCAGGAGGGCAGCCAGGTAGAAGCCCAAGAAGAGCCAGAAGAGCAGGAGCTGCAGCTGCCGCGTGTCTGCGAAGGCCAGGAGGAGGAACTCGCTGATGGAGCTGCTGTTGGACATCTGCTGCTCCTGGACATGGGTAATCATACAATCATAGAATTTCTCAGGTTGGAAAAGACCTTCAAGATCATCAAGTCCAACCACAACCAAACCATACTACCCTAATTCTAACAACTCACCGCTAAATCATGTCCCTGAGCACCACATAAAGACAGTTTTTAAACACATCCAAGCATGGTGAGTCCACCACCTCCCTAGGGAGACTGTTCCAGTGCTTAACAACCCTTTCTGTAAAAAAGTTTTTCCTGATATCCAACCTAAACCTCCCCTGGTGCAACTTCAGGCCATTTCCCCTTGTCCTGTCACCTGTCACCAGTGAGAAGAGACCAGCCCAGTCTCAGTACAACTCAGTACACCAGGGTCCCTTTCTGTCAGGCAGCTTTCCAGCCACTCCTCCCCAAGCCTGCAGGACTGACTGGGGTTGTTGTGACCAAAATGCAGGACCTGA
>NW_018363277.1:0-2190 GCF_002078875.1 Numida meleagris
GTGCACATGGGTGTGCAAAGGGGGTTGGATGGCACGCATAGGTGTCTATGCAAATGAGAAGACGGAAGGATGGTGTTCCACATGTGTGTGCGTGCATGTGGGAGTATGTGCAAGGATGGGGTTGCACACATGGGTGTGCACAGCAGTGTGGAAAGAGGTGGAGTTGAGCACATGTGCACACATAAATAGATGTTTCCTGGATGGTATTTGCATGTGAGTGTGTAAAAGGCTTGTGTCAAACACGTGTGTGCATGCATGTGAAAGTATGTGCATGGGTAGTGTGTGCAAGGGTGTGCTTGCACATGTATGTGTGCACATGGGTGTGCAAGGATGGGGATGCAAGTCAGGGTGTGCATTGCACATGGGTGTGTGCAAGAAGGGGTTCACGGGTAGATTGTTTTACACGTGTGTGCATGCTCATGGCCATGTGCAAGGCTGGAGCTGTGCTTATGTCTTCACTCACGTGGATGTGCAAAGGGATGGGTTTGCACATGTGTGTGCATGTGCGTGTGTGTGTGCATGAACATGAGTATGTGCACTGAGGACTGCACAAGGCTGCGTGGTTTTGCATGCCTTTGCATGCACATGCATGGTGTGTGCAAGGATGTGCTTGCATGTGTGCGTGAATGCACAGGTATGTGAGTACATCTTTGCACTTGTGTTTACGGTTCTGCACACATTTGTGCTCACAGATGCGTGTGCAAGGGTGTGCTTGCACATATCTGCATGCAATTGGGGGAATGCAAGGTGCTGTTTGCAAGTGAGTGTGAAAAGGTGGTGGGGTAGCCTATGTGGGTGCGTGTTCATATGCATCTGTGCAAAGATGGACTTGCACAGATATGTGCAAAGGGATGGGGTTGCAATGTGTTATGGTTTTGTGATTTTTGTTGTCGGTATTCCACATCATTACATCATGTAAGGTACGGGCAGTTAAAGAGTTAATTTCCTGGTTACTGCAAACTGCCTTTTTTGGTGTGGCCCTCTGAGGGGGAGGGGAGGAGGTGCACTCCCCAGGGGTCTTTGCATTGGAGGGGAGGAGGTGAAGCCGCCTGGGGGACTTGGGGTCTGTTCCTTCCTGCCCGGCGGAGAAAGCACGTGGTCCTCCTGCAGTTTACTGTGTAAGATTTTCAGCCTGTAAACTCTCTATTATAATTCTATTAGCCTCATTTTGATATATTTAGTAAAATTAGTTGTTCCTCCTCAGACTAGTGCCGCTGTTTTTTGTGTTAGATCCGCCTACGAGTCCCCTGCTTTTTTTCCCCTCTTCCCTTTGTTTTCCCAGGTTGCGGCTCCGCGGCTTCTCTGCCGCTTTAGCCTCCGGACCGCCCGGGGGCCGGCGCCCACTCACCGGCAATTTTTTTTTCCTTCCTCTTTTCTCGTTTTTTTTCCTTTGGGCCTGTCCCCCTTGTCACGGACGCAGACCCTTAGATAATACCGTGACACAATGTCTGCATATGGGTTTGTACAAGGGCAGGGTTGCACAGGTTGCAACCCTGATCTGAACAACAGATCTGCAAAAGGGTTGAGTTGCGCATGTGTTCATGTGTGTGCACGGCTGTGTTTGCAGATGGGAGTGCAAAGGGATGGTGATGCATGTGTGTGTGAGCATATACACGCTTGTGTGGATGGGTTCAGCTGCACATAGGTGTGCAAAGGGGTAGGGTTGCACCCATGTGTGCATGCATGTGGATGTGGGCAAAGGTATACTTGCTAAGGTGTGCAAGGCCAGGCTGGACGTGGCTCTGGGCAGCCTGGTCTAGTGGCTGGCAACCCTGCACTCAGCAGGGCGGTTGAAACTGGATGATCATTCTGCTCCTTTTCAACCCAAGCCATCCTATGATTCATTTACGATTCATTTTTTTGTCTTGGTTTCATCTGTCCCAACACTTTGATCCCTTGCTGCTAGGATGGGGTGTTTAAGAAATGATGCGCGTGCCGTGCTCAAGTCTCTTGCAGGAATGAAGAGTTGAGCAAAACAAATGTTTGGGCCAGGTGACCTCGGTACTCTGGCTGTTTTGGATGGCTCGCTGCCCATACCTGCCACGTTGGCCCACAGCACAGCGTGCCTTTTCTGCCTTTGCACACCTCCTAGCGCAGACCTGCTGCCACGGCTTGCCTCGTAGATGGCCTCTGCCGCCTTTGCAGGCCATGCAGTGCCTACCTGCTGCCTTAGCACGCTACGAAGCATTT
>NW_018363278.1:0-2152 GCF_002078875.1 Numida meleagris
AGAAAAGCAGGAGACTGAGGACTGTTATCCTGTGGTAGATGAGTATTTCCATATGAAGTAATCACGGTGTGACAATCTCTGTGCTTGAGATCTCTTTTATGGGCAATAGATGGGGCCACTTCCATACCTACTGCCTCCAGTCCACCAGAAAAAGTTCCCTAGAGCTCCAAGAGGTGGTTCTCAAGCCCTATGGTTGTGGTTATAGAACGCTGTCATGAGGGAATATTTTGTTTGGGGTCTCCTTCATCCCTTAGCAAAAGGCCAAAACGTGCAGGAGCAGGTCTCCTGCTACTCCACTGCTTTTCCATAAGAAATATCTGTCAAATATCCCCCCCAAAACCCAGAGCAGATAACCTGCGGAAACTCAGGTTATACAGGTGATAGTCTGTGGTGTTCTGAGCTTTGCTGCGTCAGGCCCACACAAACCACAAGCACGAGAGCACGGCCATGTAGCAGCCAAGCAGTCAAATGGGTGCTGAGAACCATTAGGTCTCACTCTTAGTCAGTGCTGTAGGTGTGCTCTGTCACTTCTTCGACCACTGGTGAAATCAGTATCTTTCACAAGCAAGGCATCGGAACGTGACAAAGCTGTATTTCTTTTCCTCTGTTGGAGTTCCTGAACGTTTCTCATTCCTCCACAGCCCCCTGAGCTTGCCCAAGGAGCTGCCCTGGGAGTGCTCTGCTGCAACTGCTCATAACTCAGGGGTGCAATGGCAAGTTTGAGAGTGGACGCTTCATCGGTTCATCCCTGAGCTATGGCCTAACATGTGTGGATGCTGACAGTGATTTACAGGCCAGGAGTGGTTTGCATGCTCACGTGCACAGATGCAGGGGCCAAAATGCCCTTGTGCGCTGACAGATATGCACTCTGGTAGACTCATGCTCCCGGGAGTCCTGGCATGAGACAGGCAGGTCCTGCCTCTTTGATCCAGTGCCATCAGCTGTACAAGGAGAGGGGGAATAGCAGTTCATTTCCTCCCTGTTCCATTTTGAGGTTCAGCAGCAGGGCAGAGGAGGTGAGAGCAGGTAGATGATGGGGAATCTGCTGCAGGAGGAAACTGGGTGAACCCTGCACCCCAGAGAGGCCACCACATCACCTGTGAACCTCCACAGTCACTTGAAGTTGTCATGCTTTGTTTTGAATTCAGGTTTGCCAGGCTGGCCAGGATGCTGCTGGTGGTTGTCCAGCAACCCGAAGCCTGAGCAGGATCTCTGCCACTACACAGAACAAGCCAGAGCGTGTGCTCTTCATTTGAAGGCACGCAGAATGCCACAAAACATATCCAGATATGGGCATGGTACCTCCCCTCCAAACAGGGTGGCTGACCCAAACTGAGCAGACGTACATCACTAAATGTGGTTCCTAGGAAGTGGGTTGGAAGTTAACAGTTAATACCAGCAATTACGTACTGATATACATATCTACTCTAATCCCGTCCTCTAGATATACACGTGCATTGATTTCATGCAAAAATGAAAAGCTTGGACAAATGTTTTGCAGCAAACCACCCAACCTGTGATTTGTATACATGGTGCAGTGTTGTGCTATGACTATTTCTGAGCAATATACGGAAACAGGACAGAGTGTCCAGCATCTGCAGTGCAAGCAGCAGAACATTTTCCCACTGGCTCAACTTTGGAAATCTGACATTGATCCACCAAAGCCAGATGATGGACAATAAAAGTAAACTGGAGAGCAAGTGCTCAGGGTTCCCACAGCATCCCTGGCAAGTGTGGAAGGATGCAAAGGCAGAAGGACAAGAAGTCTGTTTTATAGCTCCCTCTAAGGCCAAAATTTGCATTGCATGCCAACATAAAGCTGAGGCCATCAGTCAGTGGTGTACAAGCTCATCTGTCACTTGAGGGCTTCTGGGCCCCAGAAAGATCCTCCAAAAATGTTGTGCTGAATCCAGTGAATTCAAGTAATATTTCATTGCGTGGCAATTCCATTTGGCACCACTGGGTCAAGGACATGAGCAGAAGATAAGCAGTCACTGCATGTCTGCCAAGCTAATCTGACTGATTGCTCATGTACTTCTTGGTGGCAAATGCCACGGTAGCTGAGCCCCTTCCGCTGACGTCAGTCCAGACTCCCCCTGGCATGAGCAAGAAACTCAGAGATAACAGCATGTGGATGGCCAAACCACCCCAC
>NW_018363279.1:0-2249 GCF_002078875.1 Numida meleagris
CATGGGGAGATCCATGGGGATTGCGTGGGGATATTATGGGGACAGCATGGGGAGATCTATGGGGAGATCCATGGGGACAACGTGGGGATGGCATGGGGACAACATGGGGACAGCGTGGGGACATTGTGGGGAGATCCATGGGGACAACATGGGGACATTATGGGGAGATTCATGGGGAGATCTATGGGGACAGCGTGGGGAGATCAATGTGGATATTGTGGGGATATTATGGGGACAGCATGGGGAGATCCATGGGGAGATCCATGGGGAGATCCATGGGGAGATCCATGGGAACAGCGTGGGGAGATCCATGGGGACAGCGTGGGGATATTATGGGGACATCAATGGGGAGATCCATGGGGAGATCCATAGGGAGATCAATGGGGAGATCCATGGGGATGTTATGGGGACATCATGGGGAGACCCATGGGGACAGCATGGGGATATTATGGGGACATTGTGGGGAGATCCATGGGGACAACATGGGGACATTGTTGGGACAGCATGGGGACAGCATGGGGACAGCATGTAGAGATCCATGGGGACAACGTGGGGATATTATGGGAACATCATGGGGATGGCGTGGGGACAGCATGGGGAGATCCATGGGGAGATCCATGGGGAGATCCATGGGGACAGCGTGGGGTCATTGTGGGGACAGTGTGGGGAGATCCATGGGGACAGCATGGGGACAGCGTGGGGAAATCCATGGGGACAACGTGGGGACAGCATGGGGAGATCCATGGGGAGATCCATGGGGAGATCCGTGGGGAGATCAATGGGGAGATCCATGGGGAGATCCATGGGGGGATCCATGGGGAGATCCATGGGGGGATCCATGGGGAGATCCATGGGGACATCAATGAGGAGATCCATGGGGATATTCTGGGGACATCATGGGGAGATCCATGGGGAGATCCATGGGGACAACGTGGGGACATTATGGGGACATTGTGGGGAGATCCATGGGGACAACATGGGGACATTATGGGGAGATCTATGAGGAGATCTATGGGGACAACATGGGGACAGCATAGGGACAGCATGGGGAGATCCATGGGGACAACATGGGGACATTGTGGGGACAGCATGGGGAGATCCATGGGGA
Organism: Numida meleagris; assembly: GCF_002078875.1. Lineage (NCBI taxonomy): Eukaryota > Metazoa > Chordata > Aves > Galliformes > Numididae > Numida > Numida meleagris. Next base: position 1,109 of record NW_018363279.1, read on the forward strand.
CAATGTGGGGCTATTATGGGGACATCGTGGGGACGGCATGGGGACAGCGTGGGGAGATCCATGGGGACAGCATGGAGACATTATGGGGAGATCTATGGGGAGATCTATGGGGAGATCTATGGGGACAACATGGGGACATCATGGGGAGATCCATGGGGAGATCCATGGGGAGATCCATGGGGACAGCATGGGGACATTGTGGGGACAGCATGGAGAGATCCATGGGGACAACGTGGGGATATTATGGGGACATCATGGGGACAGCGTGGGGACAGCATGGGGAGATCCATGGGGAGATCCATGGGGACAGCGTGGGGACAGCATGGGGACATCATGGGGATTTCATAGGGACAGCATGGGGACAGCGTGGGGACAGTGTGGGGACAGCATGGGGACATTGTGGGGAGAGCGTGGGGACAGCATGGGGACAGCATGGGGACACGATGGGGACACAATGGGGAGACAACAGGGACAGCATGGGAACAACATGGGGCCATCGTGGGGACATCGTGGGGATGGCATGGGGACAACATGGGGACAGCGTGGGGACAGCATGGGGACAACATGGGGACTTCGTAGGGACAGCATGGGGACAGTGTGGGGACAGCGTGGGGACATTATGGGGACAGCATGGGGACATCACTGGGGACATCCATGGGGACATCGTGGGGACATCATGGGCACATTGTGGGGACAGCGTGGGGACAGCGTGGGGACAACATGGGGACAGTGTGGGGACATTGTGGGGACAGCATGGGGACGGCATGGGGATGGCATGGGAACATTGTGGGGAGATCCATGGGGACATCGTGGGGACATTATGGGGACAGCATGGGAACAACATGGGGACATCGTGGGGACAGCATGGGGACAACATGGGCAGCGTGGGGACATTATGGGGACAGCATGGGGATTTCGTAGGGACAGCATGGGGACGTTGTGGGGACATTATGGGGACAACATGGGGACTTCATAGGGACATCATGGGGACAACATGGGCACATTGTGGGGACGGCGTGGGGATGGCATGGGGACATTGTGGGGACATCATGGGGACAGCATGGGGACACCAGTGGGACAACATGGGGACACCATGGAGACATTCATGGGGACACCCACAGGGACACCCCTGGGATACCAT
>NW_018363280.1:0-2249 GCF_002078875.1 Numida meleagris
CCCCCCCATTGACTTTCTGTGCCTTATTTCTGCCCCACAACCCCCAGAAATTGGGGTTTCTCCCCCCCCCATAAGGTTCTGTGCTTTTGTAGGGGCTGCCCCGCATCTCTGGGGGGGGAAGAGGAAAAATAAAGGGAAAGAAGAGAAGAAGAAGAAGGAAAAGAGGAAGAGGAAGGAAAGGAAGAGGAAAAGAAGAAGAAGAAAAGGAGAAGAAAGAAAGAGGAAAAGGAAGGAAACAGAAAAGGCCAAAGAAAAGAAGAGTAAAGAAAGAGTGAAGAAAAAAGAAAAATAGAAAATATAGTAAAAGAAAAAGGAAAAAGTGGAAGAAGGAAGTGGGGAGGGAAGGAGGAAGAGGAAGTGAAGGAAAAGAAGAGGAAGGGAAGTAGAGAAGAACAGGGAGAGGAGGAAGAGGAAAAAGGAAGAAGGGGAGGGGGAGGAGGAGGAAGAGGGAAGGAGGAAGAGGAAAAAGGAAAAGGAGGGAGAGGAAAAAGGGGGAAAGGGAGGGGAAGAAGAAGGAAGAGGGAAGGAGGAAGAGGAAAAGGAGGAAGGGGAGGGGGAGAAGGAGGAAGAGGGAAGGAGGAAGAGGAAAAGGGGGAAAGGGAGGGGGAGAAGGAGGAAGAGGGAAGGAGGAAGAGGAAAAAGGGAGAGGAAAAGGAGGAAGGGGAGGGGGAGAAGGAGAGAAAAGGAAGGGGGAAAGGGAAGGAGGAGGAGGGGAAGGGAAAGAAATTTGGAAAGGAAAAGAGGAAGGGGAAGAGAAGAAGGGAAAGGGGAAGAGGAAAAAAAGGGGAAGGAGGAAAAGGAAAGAGGAAGCAGAAAGGAAAAAGGAACTGTAGGGGAAAAGGAAGATAAAGGAAGTTTGGGTTGGGGTAAAGAGAAGGTGAAGAACTAGAGGGAAGGAAAGGGAAAAAGAGAAGGAGGAAAAGAGAAAGGAGAGGGGAAGGGGAAGGAAACCGAGGAGAGGAAGCAGAGGGAGGAAAGAGGAAGAAGGGGAAGGGGAAGGGGAAGGAAACCAAAGAGAGGAAGCAGAGAAAGGAAAGGGGAAGAAGAACGGGAAGGAAACCGAAGAGAGGAAGCAGAGGGAGGAAAGAGAAGTAGAAGGGGAAGGAAACCGAAGAGAGGAAGCAGAGGAAGGAAAGGGGAAGAAGAAGGGGAAGGGGAAGGAAACCGAGGGGAGGAAGCAGAGGGAGGAAAGAGGAAAGAGAAGGGGAAGGGGAAGGAAACCGAGGGGAGGAAGCAGAGGGAGGAAGGGGGAAGAAGGAGGAGGAGAAGGGGAAGGAAACCGAGGAGAGGAAGCAGAGGGAGGAAGGGGGAAGGAAGAGGAGGAGAAGGGGAAGGAAACCGAAGAGAGGAAGCAGAGGAAGGGAAGAGGAAGGAGAAGGGGAAGGGGAAGGAAACCGAGGAGAGGAAGCAGAGGAAGGGAAGAGGAAGGAGAAGGGGAAGGAAACCAAGGAGAGGAAGCAGAGGGAGGAAAGAGGAAAGAGAAGGAGAAGGGGAAGGAAACCAAGGAGAGGAAGCAGAGGGAGGAAGGAGAAAGAAGGAGAAGGGGAAGGAAACCAAAGAGAGGAAGCAGAGGGAGGAAGGGGGAAGAAGGAGGAGGAGAAGGGGAAGGAAACCAAGGAGAGGAAGCAGAGAAAGGAAAGGGGAAGAAGAAGGGGAAGGAAACCGAAGAGAGGAAGCAGAGGGAGGAAAGAGAAGGAGAAGGGGAAGGAAACCAAGAAGAGGAAGCAGAGGAAGGAAAGGGGAAGAAGAAGGGGAAGGGGAAGGAAACCGAAGAGAGGAAGCAGAGGGAGGAAAGAGGAAAGAGAAGGAGAAGGGGAAGGAAACCAAGGAGAGGAAGCAGAGGGAGGAAAGAGGAAGGAGGAGGGGAAGGGGAAGGAAACCGAGGGGAGGAAGCAGAGGGAGGAAGGAGAAAGAAAGAGAAGGGGAAGGAAACCGAGGAGAGGAAGCAGAGGGAGGAAGGGGGAAGAAGGAGAAGGGGAAGGAAACCAAGGAGAGGAAGCAGAGGGAGGGAAGAGGAAAGAGAAGGGGAAGGGGGAGGAAACCGAGAAGAGGAAGCAGAGGAAGGAAGGGGGAAGGAGAAGGGGAAGGGGAAGGAAACCAAGGAGAGGAAGCAGAGGGAGGAAGGGGGAAGAAGGAGGAGGAGAAGGGGAAGGAAACCAAGGAGAGGAAGCAGAGGGAGGAGGGGGGAAGAAGGAGGAGAAGGGGAAGGAAACCGAGGGGAGGAAGCAGAGGGAGGAAGGGGGAAGAAG
>NW_018363281.1:0-2247 GCF_002078875.1 Numida meleagris
TTCTGTAACTGTAGAAGAGCAATTTCAACTCTTCTGAATTACTGTCTTGTCCAGCATAAAACCTCTGAATACTTCTCTACTGCCATAATTCAGTCAATGTGCCTGACAGTTAATAGTTAAAAAGGTACAGTAAGACAAGTGAAGGAAGAATGTTATTGCTATTTTTCAAATCTACTTCACCAAAAGGTCAGAAAAAATTTCATTGCTGCAGTTAATATGACGTATGTGTAAATGTAACATTAGAAGTTTCAAGAGTTTCATGCAATACTCACTCACATATGGGTGTTAGTAAAGTAAAAAAACAGAGCACTGAACCAAATCTGTCTCTTGAATGAAGACAAATTTTTCCTTAGTTTGCCAAAAAGATCTTTTTGTAAGGTTTATTGCAGAAGAGAGAAAGCCAAAACAAAACTCAACTTTTCATAGAGCATTTTTTATAATGACAAGTTTGATGTAAACCAAGAATCAACATTTTAAAAATAACACACAGAATTTTTTCCAATTGCTGTCACATCAGAACTGATTTATCTATAGTGTAAGAAAGAGCTGAGGCAGACATGAACTGTACTGCTCAGAACTGTTTGTCCTCAATAAGGCTTATTCAGTCCTCCAAGCACTGCTGGCTGCTCATCACAGAATGAAAGTTGCGCTGATGTGAAAGTAGCTCTGATGATGCCTCACATATACATTCATGCAGTTCCCTTTCGTTTTGCTACTGATTGACTACAGTCGCTTTATGCAATTTGTCTTAAAACTGTTAAATTGATTGATCAAATTCCAGTGATATATTTCATCACACTTCCAGGTGTTAACTTCTTTCATCCTTCTACAAAGCCTTTTCTTACATCTTATTATTAGTTATTTCTAATTTCTTCTCTGTTGCATTTTAAGTATATGTTCCCTGAAAAATTAATAGTTTAAGAAAAACAGAATCAGTCTTCTGCTAGTTTTGAGGTTTTGTTTTGTTTTTTCTGTTTTTTTTCCCCCTCCATCCATATTTTTCAGAAAGACAATGTAAACTATTTGAATATCTGTTTTCTTACAAATGAATTTACCCTTTCAAAACACTAAAAACACCACAAGAAATTTAGTGGCAAACACATATCAGTGCTCATCCTGTATCCTGTATGTAATAACATATTTATTTTCAGTTAAAACAATAAATAATTGATCTTAAAGCTCTTTGATATGTTATCAATACTGTGGAAATACCTTCATATATAAATATGTAGAAACATACATAAAAAAAAATATTGAGATTCAGAAGTGAGTTTCCACTTGTTCAGCTGGAAGGAAAACTCACTGTAGATCACAAGTTACAGTTATGCTTTCGTCATTTTTCCATATTGATAGAAAAACACATAATATTAATAGTTGAAATTCAAAGTAGACATACATACGTAAAGAAATCTGATATCAAGTGAACTTGAAAGATGTTTTTCCACTTTTTATCCTTATTTATTCTCATTTTGACTAAGACTGAAAAGAAAGAAAAATAAAGGCTTATTTCAGAGACACTGAAGGTTACTAGAAAGAGTTTGAGGTGCTATGAATCATTCTGTTGCCTAAACACAAATAGATACTCATGTATCTATCTACTAATGAGCCTTTATATGAAACCTACATATATATATCTCTCTGGCACTGGAGGATATGACATAGTGGAGCCCCATGGAAGTTGCAAGAGTTCATAGAATCATAGAATGGCTTGGGTTGGAAGGGACCAAAGGATCATTAAGCTCCAACACCCCTGCCACAGGCAGGGCCACCAACCTCCACTTCTAATACTAGACCAGGCTGCCCAGGGTTCCATCTAACCTGGCCTTGAACACCTCCAGGGATGGGGCATCCACAGCCTCTCTGGGCAGCCTGTTCCAGCACCTCACCTCTCTTTCAGTAAAGAACTTCCCCTTGACATCCAATCCAAACCTTCCCTCGTTGAGCTTAAAACCTTTCCCCCTTGTCCTGCCATTATCTACCCTTTCAAAGAGTTGACTCCCCTCCTGTTCGTAGGCTCCCTTTAGGTACTCACTGCCTCACTGGTTTGAGTGACATGTGTATGTACATGTCCAAAAACTAATGTAGGCAAGAGCCATGGGAAACCAGCTTCATAAAATAGTTCAGAGGAAAAAAAAAAAAAAAAAAAAAAAAAAAAAAGAGATTTACTTCGCTTTATTTTACAACGGGTTATGCTCATCTCAGGTAAAGTGGGTGGAAGAAGAAAAGAAGAAATCTATAGCTACAATA
>NW_018363282.1:0-2242 GCF_002078875.1 Numida meleagris
AGGGTGGATAGCGATAGGACAAGGACCAGTTTTAAACTGAGACAGGGGAGATTTAGGTTAGATATTAGGAGGAATTTTTTCACTCAGAGGGTGGTGAGGCTCTGGAACAGGTTGCCCAAGGAGGTCATGAATGCCCCATCCCTGGAGGATTCAAGCCCAGGCTGGACGTGGCTCTGGGCAGTCTGGTCTAGTGGTTGGTGACCCTGCACTCAGCGGGGGGGTTGAGACTCGATGATCTTTGAGGTCCTTTTCAACCCAGGCCGTTCTATGATTCTATGAAACTGTTTTTAGATATTCCTCCATGTTCCTGTTTATTCAGAAAGATAACATGCTTCTTTTAAAATTCATTGAACAGCGGAAGTATTTATTCTCACCTGGATTGCTGGTTGGAATCTTTTTCTTCTCTAACACTTTTCTGAAAGTCAGAAATTAATTTTTCTTACAATAAATATTCACTAGTTGCTTAATTAAGCTTATTAAAATGCAAATTGAAATCCCAAACCAACGACAATAATTAAAAAGGAACATATTACCACAATGATGAAAGATCAGATTTAGCTTCTTCCATTATCCAATATAATGCCAATTAACTATAACTGGAAAATGAGCAAGCACAAAAAAAACCTAAAAACAGTTTTTGCCACAGGAACTTACTTAAATAAGATTGTGTTTCCTCACACAGAACTCAGGAGATCATAGGGTAGTATTTTGCAACTGGTTTAAGTAATTTTTCTGCTCTAAGTCAGAATTTGAAATGCAAGCTAAATCTTCTTTCCGTCCTCTTCTCTTCAGCTGTGTGATATTCCATCAGTAAGAAACCTAAACACTCATCTAACTCCCATGTCTTTAATCTGTAGACACTTGATAACTGCATTCACAGAATAACATAGATGTTAAGGAAACACCAGGAAGAGCACAGTAATGTTTGATAATTTAACCATACATCTCATTGTAACATTAATGTAAGTCGATAACGTTAAATCTCTGTCCCACACTTTGAAACAATGTGTGAGGATTTGAATTATTTCCTTTTATTTGCAGTTATCCTTCAGTAATGCCTCAACATATGAATAACACCAAACAACGCAGAAGTGGAGCTCTGCTCCATTTATCACTGCAAAAGAGTTTTGGATGCAGTATAATCCAGCAAACATCTCAAGGACTGCTCCACTCTGCCCTCTCCTACCCACCTCTCACCTCAGAAGTAATGTGCATTTTTACCGTATTTCTAACTCTTTTTAAAGTAGATGTTGCTCTCTTATGCTTCTGCATGATGTATTTCAGATGGTCAAGAATCATCCAAGGGCATGGGCAAGAACAACAAATTGAGAGATTTCTTAAATAAAAACCACTTGACATGGCAAGCTGTTGTGCTAACACATTGCAGTGCTGACCTCTTTCAAACCATTCTGTTTAAATTCATCTGATCTGCTAAACGCCTTTCCTTCTATGCTGTTACTGCAACATCTTTGTTCTATTAAGCGTGCTAAACCTGTCAGAGGGACGTAAATGTTCATGGAGAAGAGAGGTCATTCTTTTGGCTGTGACCAAGATCTCATCACATATGGGTCAGTCACAAGAGGGAGAAACCCAGAAGCTCTATTTTTTGTGGTAAAACTACAGCTCTGCACAGTTCTTCCTGACAGCTCTAAGACCCAAATCAGTGACATGATGTCCTCACCTTTCCTTTTTTCTTGGCCACTTTTCATTACTTAATTCACTGCTGTGAGAGAGCTCAGACAAGACACCAGAGCTGCAGCGCTGGTCCTTCTCCCAGGTGTAGGATGCTTCTGGATGTGTGCTCATGCTCCTAGGTGGCTGAGTTTGTTATGTGCCCCTTCTTTCCAGCTGCTTTGCAATGGCAAGGTGCTGAATTATGATCTCTCTATATAGGCCTACTCTATGTCACACCGATCCAAGAATGGCCATGAGCTGGTTTTGCTCTGACACTAATATTTTGCTTCCTGCTGTGGAACACAGCTGACATATTATGAATACTGGTTTCTCCAGTATAATCTTTCACATCTGGACCTGTTGTAAGTGATTATTGTTGATTTGTTGTTTGTTTATATAAGCAAAACTAAATTCACATTTCAGTCATCTGTGTTAAGAAGGCTGTACAGTTTAATTCCAGATGGATTCGCTGGCCTATGTGGACCTGGTCATTTCACAGGCCAAATAAAACAGCTGAACACCTGAAGCTTCCTGTTGCTAACATTAAACATGGAAAAAAAAAAAAAAA
>NW_018363283.1:0-2242 GCF_002078875.1 Numida meleagris
TGGACTTTGCAAGGTGTGACTCAGTATATTCCCAAGGCCTGTCTCCAGGAGCAGCTTGTCTTGATACTATGCTCAGGCTTTGTCTTCTTTCGGGTTGTTTTAGTGCATTCCAGTCTTACACTTTGTAGCTACTTTTAGTTTCTCTGTTAATGTGGTTGTTTGCTTCCTTTTTCAGCAATCTGTTGCTCTTCTGCATTGTGCTTATATCTGGGGCAAGTGTGTAGTTGCTTAAAGGATGATTACTGTCCATGAAGATTGCCCAGTGACTGAGAAACTTGCACACACCCCAACAGTGATCTGGGAAGCTTGTGGCCAGACAGCAGCAGTTACTTGTCTGGCATCCTCAGGCTGAGGAGGCAAATCAACCCATCCAGCTATCAGGAAACATTGTTTAGGGGATGTTGTCTAGTCAAAGTACAAGCCAGTTTGCTTTTGGACTTTTGACCATGCTATATGAGAAGTGGTTAGTGTCGCCTGGTGTTTCCATAGCCTCGCCTTATCACCACAGGTGCCTTTCCGTTGCGAACAAAGAAGCTTACATCATCCATAGCATTTCATTGAAGGTGTGCCTTCAGCGTGCAGGGTTCTATATGATGAACTGGGTGCTTTTTCTGTACAAGAGACACAGTTGGCCCAGTTGTTCCAGTGTGTGGTTGTTGTATGGAGGAAAAAATAATTTTGTGCCACAACTGTTATGAGCAGAGGGATTATTCTGACATAATTTTAAAACTGAAAGCTAAATGAAACAGAGTTGAGTTCAGAGAGAGATGTCCAGTAACTTGGCTGGGGGAGGATGTTGTGTTACTGGAACAGCTGGGGAGATGAGCAGTGTGAGGACAGGAACATCATTCTGCTGTGCTGTGGGTTCTTTGTGTCTGCATGGGGATGACAAATAAGAGCCCTGTGAGCAGAGCCTGAGTGTTTCTGAGGATGCAGGCAGGTGTTATTCATCCCTTTGGCCTATCTCAAGGTATATCAATGCTAATGACTGCTGAGTTTTGTTGCCCCTTTAGTAGTTTCCTGCTTATGGAGTTTTCAGGATATGGCTTAAAAGAAAATGAAGCATCAGTGCAGAAGTTCCTGTCTTTACTGGGCAGCAAGAATTCCTGAAAAGCCCTCTCTGAGTGTAGCCAGACCTTACAGGGTAAAAGGAAAACTTGAACTCGGGAAGCAGTAACTGGAAAACAGCAATTAGTGAAAGCTTGGCAATTGCTAAGCTGTAATGTGGAGGCTGTTTTGTGTTAGGCACTGATGTTGCTCTGAAATTATATCTTACATAAGGGTTGCTTCAGGTGAAGTTTCAGCTTGTTGGTTTTCAGCTGGAAAGTAGAAGTTCTGGTGCTTTAAGGCTGAAGAAGGCAGAAAAGCTGCATGGAAAATGGAGCATTGTGTTTCAAGTGTTGGTAAATTGTTACTGACACCAGCTGAAATGTAGCTATAGGGATATTCGCTTCTGTTTCAAGGGGATGGTAGAGAAACGTGTAACAGTTATCCTGGAAAGGAAATTAGCATCAGACTGTCTTTGCCTGGCATTTGTTCAAATGACTCATTTGTGAATGGCTCGCTTCTTCATTTGCATTTTCAGTTCATTCAACAATGTACAGAATTTGGGCTGCGTGGCTGGTACCTTTTGTTTTTGAAAGATACATCTGCTATTGACGGAGAAGGGTTTTTCTTATTCAAAAACAAATCATGAAAAAAAGCCCAAGTTTTTTTTTTCCCCTTCAGCGACACCAAGGCTTTTCAAAATGGCATAGATTACCCTCTTATTTTTGTTTCCCACTTCCCAGTTTCCCTGTTAGACTGTTTTCGTGTGCATGTGTTAAACTCGAGGTGCAGGGAGCCAGGTCTCAGGCTGGCTGCAACCTTTAGGGCAGCCCTGCGACTCCCAGCCCAGTGGTGGCAGCACTTAGGTGATCCGATGGCTCTGGGCCCAGCGAGGCCTACAGGGCCCAGCTACCTGGGCCTGTCTCAGTTTACTTATCATTTTTGTTAAAAGACACTTATTTTAATCACAAAGACTCTCGTGTGTATGTTTATGTTTGGTTAAGAAACTTTTTTTCACACAAGTTGGAACTGGAAGTAAATGATCTTCAGGGTCCACTCCAACCCAGCCATTCCACCACTCTGTGTTAGATGTCAGATGAAATCTCTTCCCATTTTCTTCCCTGGGCTATGATAAGGGTTTTTTTTTTTTCCCTTCCGTTCTTAAATTGCACAGGATATATATATATATATATAT
>NW_018363284.1:0-2125 GCF_002078875.1 Numida meleagris
GGGAATGGGAATGGGATTGGGACTGGAGGGAGATGACTCAGGAAAAGGGGAATGGGATTTTGAATGGGACTGGAGGGAGATGCTGCAGTGGTAGGGGAAAGGGAATGGGAAAGGGTCTGGAGGGAAATGCTGCAGGGGAAAGGTAAGGGGAATGGGATTTGGACTGGAGGGAGATGCCTCAAAGGAAGGGGAAAGGGAATAGGAAGGGGACTGGAGGGAGAAGCCTCAGGGGAAGAGGAAAGGGAATGGGTAGGGGACCTGAGGGAAATGCCACAGGGAAAGGGGAAAGGGGAATGGGATTTGGAATGGTATTGGCGGGAGATGCATCAGGTGAAGGGGAAAGGGAATGGGAAGGGGACTGGAGGGAGATGGCCCAGGGGAAGGGGAAAGGGGAATGGGAATGAGACTGGAGGGAGACGCTGCAGGGGAAGGGGAAGGGGAATTTGAACGGGACTGGAGGGAGATGGCAAAGGCTACGGGGAAAGGGGAATGGGATTTGGAATGGGACTGGAGGGAGATGGCACAGAGTACGGGGAAAGGGGTATGGGATTTGAAATGAGACTGGAGGGATATGCCTCAGGGGAAGAGGAAAGGGAATAGGAAGGGGACTGGAGGGAGATGCTGCAGGGGAAAGGTAAGGGGAATGGGTATGGGAATGGGACTGGAGGGAGGTGCCTCAGGGGAAGGGAAAAGGGACTGGGAAGGGGAATGGAGGGAAATGCTACAGGGTAAGGGGAAAGGGGAATGGGATTTGCAATGGGACTGGAGGGAGATGCTGCCGAGGAAGGGGAGAGGGAGTGGGAAAGGGTCAGGAGGGAAATGCTGTAGGGGAAGGGGAATGGGAATGGGACTGGATGGAGATGCATCAGGGGAAGGGAAAAGGGAATGGGACGGGGACTGGAGGGACATGGCACAGGGGAAGGGGAAAGGGGAATGGGAATGGGAGTGGTGGGATATGGCACAGGGGAAGGGGAAGGGGAATTGCAAGGGGACTGGAGGGAAATGCCACAGGGTAGGGGGAAAGGGAATGGTATTTGGAATGAGATTGGAGGGAGATGCCTCAGGGGATGGGGAAAGGGAATAGGAAGAGGACTGGAGGGAGATGGCACAGGGGAAGGGGAAAGAGGAATGAGAATGAGACTGGAGGGAGATGCCTCAGGGGAAGGGGAAGGGGAATTGGAAGGGGTCTGGAGGGGGATTATGCAGTGGAAAGGTAAGGGGAATGTGAATGGGAATGGGACTGGAGGGAGATCCCTCAGGGGAAGGGGAATGGGAATGGGAAGGGGACTGGATGGAGACGCCACAGGGAAAGGGGAATGGGGAATGGGATTTGCAATGGGACTGGAGGGAGATACTGCAGGGGAAGGGAAAAGGGAATGGGAAAGGCAGTGGTGGGATATGGCGCACGGGAAGGGGAAGAGGAATTGAAGGGGACTGGAGGGAGATGGCACAGGGAAAGGGGAAAGGGGAATGGGATTTGGAATGGCATCGGAGGGAGATGCCTCAGGGGAAGGGGAAAGGGGAATGGGATTTTCAATGGGATTGGAGGGAGATGCTGCAAGGGAGGGGAAAAGGGAATGGGAAAGGGACAGGAGGGAAATGCTGCAGGGGAAGGAGAATGGGATTTGCAATGGGACTGGAGGGCGATGCTGCAGGGGAAGGGAAAAGGGGAATGGGAATGGGAGTGGTGGGAGATGCGTCAGGGGAAGGGGAAAGGGAATGGGTAGGGGACTGGAGGGAGATGGCACAGGGCAAGGGGAAAGGGGAATGGGATTTGGAATGGTATTGGCGGGTGATGCATCAGGTGAAGGGGAAAGGGAATGGGAAGGGGACTGGAGGGAGATGGCACAGGGAAAGGGAAAGGGGAATGGGATCTGGAATGGGATTGGAGGGAGATGCCTCAAGGGAAGGGGAATGGGAATGAGAAGGGGACTGGAGTGAGATGCTGCAGGGGAAAGGTAAGGAGAATGGGAATGGGAATGGGATTGGAGGGAGATGCTGCAGGGGAAGGGGAAGGGGAATGGGAAAGGGTCTAGAGGGAAATGCTGCAAAGCAAGGGGAATGGGAATGGGAATGGGGTTGGAGGGAGATGCCTCAGGGGAAGGGTGAAGGGAATAGGAAGGGG
>NW_018363285.1:0-2236 GCF_002078875.1 Numida meleagris
CAAAGCCTTTGACAGGGTCCCTCATCACATCCTTCTCTCCAAATTGGAGAGGTATGGATTTGAAGGATGGACTGCTCGGTGGGTTAAGAACTGGTTGGCTGGTCGCAGCCAAAGGGGTTGTGATAAATGGTTCTATGTCAGGGTGGAGGCCGGTCACGAGTGGTGTCCCCCAAGGCTCAGTCCTGGGACCGCTGCTCTTCAATGTCTTTATCAATGACATAGACGATGGAATCGAGCGTACCCTCAGCAAGTTTGCAGATGACACCAAGCTGAGCGGTGCAGTCGATACACCGGAGGGAAGGGAAGCCATCCAGAGGGACCTGGACAGGCTGGACAAGCGGGCCCACGTGAACCTAATGAGGTTCAACAAGGCCAAGAGCAAGGTGTTGCACTTGGGCCGGGGCAACCCCAGGTGTTTATACAGACTGGGGGATGATCTCGTTGGAAATGCACTGGAAGGGATGGCGGCAGCTTGAGAATATTGCAGCGCTACACAGGAACGGAAAGGAGAGATGTTAAATAATTTGTTCACGTGGAGATTGCATTCCTTTTTTCTTTTGCATTTATTCACGTAATAAAGTAACGTTGCAGAAATCTAGGCACTCCTGTGCTACTTAACTCCACTTAGGTTTAGACACCGCCTGAGGAGAGGGGAGGAGTGCAGCGGTGTGACACGCTGCGGTGTCTGTGACATCAGCAGGACGAGTCACAGTGCGGGGCGTGTCAGGAGGCTGTGAAAGAGGCAGCGTTGCCGCACTGCGGCCTAGGCCTTTGGTGAGTGCAGCGTGCACATCCTAATGGCCGTGGCTCGGGTGCTCTTTGTCACCCTGGCTTTGCTGCGCGTGATCGCGCAGTTTTGGCTGAGAATTGTTCGCTTTTCTGTGGGAATGCACAAGTACGTGCACTCGCGAGTGCAGCAGCTGAGTTCATACGTGGCTCAGCTGCTGCGCAGTATGGAGCAGGGGAGCCAGAAGAGGCAGGAGCAGAGCGGAGTGGGCAGAGGAGCCCCGCTCTTCGCTGCCTTGCAGCACTGGCAGCTCTGGGCCTTTGCTGGGCTGCTTGTCCTGTTTGTTGTGCTCGGCTTCTGGCTCCGCAAGAAGAGATGCAAGCCGGGCAGTGGCAAGGAGGAGGAAAGCTCCCCAGGCAAGGAGGAGGACGAGGAGGTGGAAGGGGACAGTGAGTCGTGTGACGAGGAGCGTCCCCTGGGCAGAGTTTGGGCCCATGACACCCACTGGCCGGCAGCGCAGATGGCCGAAAAGTGCCAGGTGGTGGAGGAGCTGGTGGACGATCTTCTTCGGGCCTGCTGGGGAAGCTCTTGCCACAGCTTCAAGCCACGGCTGCAGCCGGCTATCGGGGTGGCCTGCGTCCACGAAGGGTGGAGTGCCCGTGAAGACAACGTGCTCTACCGCCTGCTCGTGCCCCTGAGGGCTCCCGCCGGGCACACCTTCCACCTGGAGCTGGGCGACGAGGAGGAGACGCGGGCGAAGACGTCCTGTGTGCGCGTAGAGCTGGAGTGCACCTGCGCGAGGGAGCGGCTGCTGGGGGACATGCTGTGCTTTGTCCACCACGCTCAGGACAAGCTGGGAGAGAAACAGGAGCCCAGCCTGCTCGACACCTTCTGCGAGGGCTCCTACCTGCACGTGGAGAAAACCGCCCTCTGGCTCCAGAACGAGGTGAAGGAGGCTTGGAGGCGTCTGCCTCTGTCTCGCCACTGCCGCCTGACGGTGCTGCCCTCCCAGCGCTCCTGCAAGCTCAAGCTGACCACCCCCTCCAAGAGAACCCTCTCCGTGGAGATGCTGCTCGGGCTGCAGCTGGACGACTCGGGCACCTTCCTGAACCTTGAGTAGGCTGAAGGCAGCTTCACCAGCGGCACAGCGCGGCCCAAACGTTGCACTGGGGCAGAGACGCAGTTTGTCGGAGACAGCCTGGCCATCTGCCTGAACTCCAACCAGTGCGCAGATGCCAATAAATCGTTTGTGTGAGCAAACACTCTGCCTGTGAGCAGAGTTTGCATCGAACTCTATGCGGGAGAGGGAGCATAGGGGGCTGAGTGCCCCACAGCCACACAACCAGGGAGCATGGGTGGTCAGGCTCCCCACGTCTGCCAGGACCCTGAACCTCTAGGTGTGGGTGAGAGGAGCGGATTCCGTCCCACTGTGACAGTGGAACAAGCCCGAGAATTCCTCGTGAAACTGAGCGTACGGGAGTCCCTGGGGCCGGATGGTGTGCGTCCCAG
>NW_018363286.1:0-2235 GCF_002078875.1 Numida meleagris
GATTATAAAATGTATGTAAACAAGTATGCATTCACCAACAATCTATTACAAACAAGGAGGAGCTAATAATATTGACACTGCAGGCTTTTCTTTGTTGATAATAACTTATTCCAACTATTTCACAGACTAGAGGTTGGCAAAAATTTCAGAGTATCTGAACTTTTCATCACTAGCTATTCTGATGAAGAGGAAGAAAACATCCTTACACCCTATTAAGCTTAAGGAAACAAAGAGTCCACCAATAAATACAGAGAAAAATATTACATATATGAAAAAATTGTGGAAAATTTGAAAAATCTTCTCACAAGCAGTCACACTAGATTTGTGACTTTGGGATGTGCTGATAATGACACCTGAAGGGAAAATAACCCAAAACTTTACCTACTTGTTTTTATGCTCAAAGTTCCTAATAAAAGTCAATTTGAACTCTTCAGTCACACTTCCAGAACTTAATTTTAAAGAAAATCTATGTTCTTATCGAACAGCATTTGAATAAGCTCATATTGCTTTTGTGAAAAAAGTTTAAAAAATCCAGTGTATTTTGTTAGAAGGTTTGCTGCAATGTTAGTATGTTCATTTATAATAGATGCATGCTTGAAAAATAACTGAGAAATAAACTGCATAAATGCTTTTCCCTTTAAGATAGTTTTCCTGTAAATAAAACTTCACCCTTTTCTTGATTGGTAAGATATAGCAGAATAAGTAGAAAAAGAAACTGAGCAAAAAATGTTAAGCCCAAATAGTGCCTCAGGATAGAATAGTACAATGTTAATGCTGTTCCTTCACTGGCTGTGTTAGAATGTTCTGGAAGGCTGAGACAAAGATCTTAGCAGACATCTCTTAAAACAGCTTATGAAAACACCATGCAATCCTTTGGAATATATATGAAGATAAAAAGAGAAACTCCTATTTCAGAATTGCTGCAGAGCTTCAGAGCACTGTTACTATTTGCAGACTATAAATGAGAACTGGGGGTAGAGCTGCTTAACTTCCCATAACAATCTCAGGCATAATCAAGTTAAAAGGAAAGACTAGGGAATACAGTAAAAAATGACAGTAATAGCAGACAAGCATCTTGTGGTTTCTGAATTTTTTTCTACACCCAGAAGTACTGGTGTTCTCTTTTCCACTATCTTATGCTATTTATTTATGGCACTCAGAATGATAAAGTATCACATTTCTTTCCCCTAGCACTATGAGAAGAACCTAAGCAATTGATAGTATCTGTGTTTTGAAAGGGAGAAAATGATTACATATAGCAGTGCATTACAGATTAACTGCAAACTGGCAAATCAGGAAAGAAAAAAGTAATTGAGAACAGAAATAGCTGCACTGAACCACACTATAAATAACAGCCCTTGTTTCTGAATTTGCCTAGTGAAGGAAGCTGTCTCTAAGTCATTTTATCCTTAAAACAAACTCTATGCTAATAAGCTTTTGTTACTTACTTTATATGGTTTGGAGTAATCAAGAGATTTTATTGCATTTAGTGTTGCATAGATTTGACTATAAATGTCAGACACTACCTTATAGTTCCTAGTGGTAATTGTTACATCAGAGTTTAAAAGTTAGTTCTAGTGTTAAAGTAGTGATAAGGAAAATAAGTTTTTCTAGTAAAATATCCTTTGGCATATGCTTGTGGATAATTTACACTGAGTATAGTGATCACAATGGAAGGAATCAGTGCTATAATCTGAATTTTGAATATCTTTTGGAGATAAAGACCAACCAACTAAGGCTCACTGGCTTCTGTGGACATTCAAGGTAGCTTAGGCTGCCAGAATCTGGCAAATCTGGTCGTGCAAGACTGGGGAAAAAATCTCCCTTATTATTGCTGATCTATCTGCTGGAATACATTCAAGCATTAGAAAAAGCTGTGGGGCGCCTTGGGTGAAATATTATGCATAAAGAAATGTAAAGTACAATTTAATCAGTTGCAAACTTAGTTGAAGTTCAAGGAATAAAACATTTATCCTCCAACCTCCAGGTATAAAATAGGCTCCTTTCTTGCCCCTTGCTGGGCAAGTAGTCCTTTGAGAAATAAAACGGTTTAAATTCCCTTCATCTGACAGCATGAACTCAGGAACCGGATGTGTAGGAAAGGTCTCCTTCAGTATCCTACAGTCTGTCTACTGTCAGTCAGCCTTAGGGCACACTGAATATATTTATCACCCACTTTTACCTGTATCATGGACGCTTCGTAGACATTTCTTTCACTCATGCTTATCAGATAGC
>NW_018363287.1:0-2173 GCF_002078875.1 Numida meleagris
GGTACCCCCAAAAACAGCCCCAATACACCCCGAAACAACCCCAAAAACATACAACCGTCACCCACAAGCGTCTCACACTCGATTGTGAGCACCTACACCCGCACGAGGGATACAACCGACACCTACAGGCGTCTCACACTCGATTGTGAACCACCTACACCCACACAAGGGTTACAATCGACACCTACAAGTGTTTCACACTCAATTGTGATCCAACCACACCCAAACAAGTGATACAATAGACACCTACACGTGTTTCACACTCAATTGTGAACCATCTACAGCTGCATGAGGGATACAACCGACACCTACAGGCGTCTCACACTCGATTGTGAACCACCTACAGCCGCACAAGGGATACAATCGACACCTACAAGTGTCTCACACTCAATTGTGAGCACCTACAGGCGTCTCACACTCGATTGTGAACCACCTACACCTGCACAAGGGATACAATCGACGCCTACAAGTGTCTCACACTCAATTGTGACCCAACTACACCTGCACAAGGGTTACAATCGACACCTACAAGTGTTTCACACTCAATTGTGAGCCACCTACAGTCACACGAGGGATACAACCGTCACCCACAAGCGTCTCACACTCGATTGTGATCACCTACAGCCGCACGAGGGATACAACCGACACCTACAAGTGTTTCACACTCAATTGTGATCCAACCACACCCAAACAAGCGATACAATAGACACCTACAAGTGTTTCACACTCAATTGTGAGCCACCTACAGCCGCACAAGGGTTACAAAAGACACCTACAAGTGTTTCACACTCGATTGTGAGCCACCTACACCCACACAAGGGTTACAATAGACACCTACAGGCGTCTCACACTCGATTGTGAACCACCTACAGCCACACAAGGGTTACAATCGACACCTACAAGTGTTTCACACTCAATTGTGAGCCACCTACAGGCGTCTCACACTCGATTGTGACCCACCTACACCCAAACAAGGGTTACAATCGACACCTACAGGCGTCTCACACTCAATTGTGAACCACCTACAGCCGCACAAGGGATACAACCGACACCTACAAGCGTTTCACACTCAATTGTGAGCCACCTACAGCCGCACAAGGGTTACAATCGACACCTACAAGTGTTTCACACTCAATTGTGACCACCTACACCCACACAAGGGATACAACCGACACCTACAAGTGTTTCACACTCAATTGTGACCCACCTACAGCGACACAAGGGTTACAATAGACACCTACAAGTGTCTCACACTCGATTGTGATCCAACTACACCCAAACAAGGGTTACAATCGACACCTACAAGTGTTTCCCACTCAATTGTGACCCACCTACACCCAAACGAGGGTTACAATCGACACCTACAAGTGTTTCACACTCGATTGTGAACCATCTACAGCCGCACGAGGGATACAACCGACACCTACAGGTGTCTCACACTCGATTGTGACCCACCTACACCCAAACAAGGGTTACAATCGACACCTACAAGTGTTTCACACTCAATTGTGACCACCTACACCCACACAAGGGATACAACCGAACCTACAAGTGTTTCACACTCGATTGTGATCCAACTACACCCACACAAAGGATACAACCGACACCTACAGGCGTCTCACACTCAATTGTGACCAGCTGCAGCCGCACAAGGGTTACAATCGACACCTACAAGTGTTTCACACTCGATTGTGAGCACCTACAGCCGCACAAGGGTTACAACAGACACCTACAAGTGTTTCACACTTGATTGTGATCCAACTACAGCCGCACGAGGGATACAACTGATACCTACAGGCGTCTCACACTCGATTGTGACCACCTACAGCCGCACAAGGGTCACAATAGACACTTACAAGTGTTTCACACTCGATTGTGAACCATCTACAGCCGCACGAGGGATACAATTGACACCTACAAGTGTTTCACACTCGATTGTGAACCACCTACAGCCACACAAGGGTTACAACCGACACCTACAAGTGTTTCACACTCGATTGTGAACCATCTACAGTCGCACAAGGGATACAACCGACACCTACAGGCGTCTCACACTCAATTGTGAACCACCTACAGCTGCACGAGGGATACAACCGACACCTACAAGTGTTTCACACTAAATTGTGAACCATCTACAGCCGCACGAGGGATACAACCGACACCTACAAGTGTT
>NW_018363288.1:0-2226 GCF_002078875.1 Numida meleagris
GAGGGCCCGGCCGGGCCGCGCTGAGCCGTGCCGCGCTGCCGTTGCAGGTGAAGATCTGGTTCCAGAACAAGCGCTCCAAATTCAAGAAGCTGATGAAGCAGGGAGGGGCGGCCCTGGAGAGCAGCGCCCTGAGCAACGGCCGGGCCCTGTCCGGCGGCTCTCCCCCGGTGCCCGCCGTGTGGAACACCTCCTCCGCCTCCGGCAAGGCGTCCTCGGGCAGCGCGGGCACGTACATCCCCAGCTACACGTCGTGGTACCCCTCGGCCCACCAAGAAGCTATGCAGCAGCCGCAGCTCATGTGAGCCTGAACACGATTTTCCCCGCCGCGAGCCGAAAAAAAATTCAAATTCTCACGGACAAAAAAAAAAAAAAAGAAAAAAAAAAGAAAAAAAAAGAAAAAAAAAGAAAAAAAAGTAAGTAAAATAAAAGGGAAAAAAAAAAAACGAGAGGAGGAAGGAGAAGAGGACAAAGGCGCGCCAGCAGCCGGCCGGGCCCTCCCGCTCCGGGCACAGATGCGACGCGGCGCGTCCCCGCCGGCGGCAGCTGACGGAGCGCGGCCGGGGGACAATCGGGGCCGCCCCTCTGTCTGGGCGCGTGTGGGATCTGGGTCACGGCCGCGGCCCGGCGGTGCGGGGCAGAGGCCGTACCGCGTCCCGAGCTTTTTCCCCTCTGCGTTTCCCGTCTCTTTCCCCGTCCATCTGTATATTTTTTGTCGTTGTCGAAGGGGAAGAAAGGGATTTTATTTATTGACCGAACTGCCACTGAGGAGCGCCGGGCGCAGCGGGCCGCGGGGCACGCGGTTCCCACAAAAGAGCCCGGTGCCGTTACCTCGTCCAAAAAACCGAGCAAAAACGAGTCCGAAACACCGCACGGAAGGACGCGCTTTGTAACTTTTCCCATCACTTTTCTACTTCGCTGCTGTGGAGAGTCCCGGCCCCAGCGCCGCGCACCGCCCCGCGCCGAACAAAGGGACGGGCGCTCGCCGCCCCCCGCCCCAGAGCGGCTCCGCGAAGCGCTGGGGGGACCCGGCACGGAGGCGGCGGGGGGAACGCGCACCCCTCGCCCCCGCGGTGCAGGGCCCGTCCCGGCGCGCGGGAGCTCCCGCTGTACATATTTGATTCTTAATCCTTATTGTTCCGTAAACATGTTGCACAAATTTAGCTTTTCTTTCTTTTTTTTTTTTTTCATTTTCTTTTTTCTTTTCTATTCTTTTCTTCTTTTTTTTTTTTTTTTAAATTCTGATTTCCGTTTCGTGTGGCTGTACGACATGACGCTTTGTGTACGGAGATTTGCCATTTTCTTGTGACCCTCGGAAGATGTGATACCTGAGCTCAGCTGTGTTTTGTGTCTATATGTCAAAGTTTAGTTTTATATTGAGAATGTTAACTTATTGCTTTGTATTTGGGGAAGGAAAAGAAAATACAAAAACAAACAAACAAAAAAAAACAACACACAAACCTTTGTACATAAGTTATAAAATTTCTTTGAGACAGTAAAATTATGGTTTGGAAAAAGAGCTCCGCGTGGTCCATGTCTCGCTGCGCGGCCCGAGAGGGCTCCGTGCGCGCAACCCGGGCCCGACGGATGCCCACAGAGCGCCCCAGCGGGCAGCTCCGGGCTTCGGGGCTTCGGGCTCTTGCCCATTCCCAGCGCGCACACGCGGCGCGGCGCGGCCCGGCCTTGAGAACAATTCCCCGGAGCGCCGCGCACCGGCACCGGGAGCTGCGGCAGAAGCCCGCGGCCGCGCAGTGCCCGCGGACCCGAGCCGGTCCCCGCAGAGCGCTCGGAGCGGGGCCGGGACGGCGCGCAGGATCCGCCGGGTGACGGCCCGACGCCGCGCTTACGGCGCAAGCCGAGAAATAAGGAGATCTGTCCCAGCGAGGCGGACCCGAGTCGGAGTCTATTCTCATTGTACTCTGAGAAACGCGAATCTCAACCCGGGCCTCATTAATTCTGCCTCGTCCCTGACGAGGGGTTCGTCACATATCTGATTCGGAGATATTCATAATGAGGATATTAATTAAACTCGGAATAATCCGAAGGTGCTTATATTGAGACAATACCTCATTACAATGATTAAGCCCCGGTTTCCAACATTGTTCCTTTAACAGCCGTCGCCCCGCGCGCACAGCCCCGCGGATGGGGCTGCGAGTGGCGAAGCGCAATTTGGAGATCTATTTTTTCCCTCGTCGGGGGAAGAAAAAAAAAAAAAAAAAAAAAAAAAAA
>NW_018363289.1:0-3961 GCF_002078875.1 Numida meleagris
GACGCACCTTGGCCAGCCCGGCGCGGTGCGCTCCCCCCCCGTGTGTCACAGCGCCCTATGGACGCCCTAAATTCTCCCTCCTCCTCCTCAGGGCATCTCGGTGCTCATCGTCTGCTTCCACGTCCTGGAGCTGCTGCTGGACGACGCCGCGATGCCGCGGGGCATGCAGGTACCCGGGGTAGGGGGATTGGGGAGGGGTGGGGGGGCAGACAGCAGGGAGCCCCATCCGCGGGGCAGCCCCTTCCACGTGCCCCCTCCCGCAGGACACAGCCCTGGGCCAG
This sequence comes from Numida meleagris, assembly GCF_002078875.1. Taxonomy (NCBI): domain Eukaryota; kingdom Metazoa; phylum Chordata; class Aves; order Galliformes; family Numididae; genus Numida; species Numida meleagris. The sequence goes on from NW_018363289.1 coordinate 282, forward strand.
GTCTCCTTCTCCATCCTCGGTTCCTTCGGAGCTGCGCTGCAGGTTGTCCTCATCTTGTATCCTTCGTGCAGGCGCTGCTGGCCGTCCCCGCGCCGTCCCCTCTGTCCTTTCCTTAACCCCCCCCCCCCCCCCGCAGCTACCTGCTGTCCCCTCTGTCCTTTCCTTAACCCCCCCCCCCCCCTCGCAGCTACCTGATGCTCTCCTCTGTCGTGGGCTTCTATAGTTCCCCACTATTCACACGGCTGCTCCCCGAGAGGCAGGACACCCCCCTGACCAAGGTGAGAGCCCCCCCATCCCCCCCCCGTCCTCGCCGTGGGGCCGTGCCGTGGGGCAGCAGCTCTTCTCCTCCCCAGATCATCGGGAACTGCGTCTCGCTGCTGGTGCTCAGCTCCGCGCTGCCCGTCTTCTCCAGGACGCTGGGTGAGCTGTGGGGCCGCTATGGGGCTGGAGGGGGAGGGGGGGGGGGGTAGCCCCCGATCCGGGTCTCCCTGACCCCCCCCTCCCCCCTCGTGTCCCGCAGGGATCACTCGCTTCGATCTCCTGGGGGATTTCGGCCGCTTTAATTGGCTGGGGAACTTCTACATCGTGTTCCTTTACAACATGGGCTTCGCGGCGCTCACCACCCTCTGCCTGGTGAAGCGGGTGACGTGGGCTGTGCAGGAGGAGCTCATCCGCGCCTTCGGTGAGNGGGGGGTGTATGGGGGTGGGGTTACGGGATGAGGATGATGGATGGAGGGAGCACAAATTGAAAGGGGAGGGCGGTTGGAGATGGGGTGGAGGGGGGAAAAAGAGTGTGGGGTTAGGGAGGACACGGCAGCCCTGGAGGAGGATTACGACGAGGTGGGGTGGATTCGGTGGAGGGCGAGGAGGAAGGAGAGGAGTACTGAATGCTGGCCTCCTGTTGCTGTCTCATGTGTCTGCTTCCAATGCTCTGGGCCCTGCCCGCTCTCCTCGTTCCCAGCTGTGAAATCTGGGCTTTCACTCTCTGTGGCGACCCTGTTGGTTTTCCTCGTTTCTGCCCTTTTTCCCGTGAATAAAAGGCTTTCAGACAAGCTGCTGCTGTGTCACATACAAACGCTCTGTGTCAGCCCGGGCGGCTCGCGGGGCACAGCCGCATGGGAACGGGCTGTCCCCATTGTCTGTGCGCAGTGACACGGCTGCGGGGCTGGCAGCGCTGGCTGCGCTCGGCCCTTCCCCTGCTCCTGAGTGTGTGGGGGGGTGGGGGGTGGGCTTTCCCCAGCCTTGGGGTCAGAGGGTGGGGGCCTGCTGGCTGGGAGTTCTGTTCTGCGAGGTCGAGTTCCAGTGGGGGTTGGGAAGGAGCTGTGGCATTACCCAAGGGCCCCCTCCAGAGCCGAAGCGGGGGGGTGGGGGGGGAAGGATTTATGGGCCCCGGGGATTAGCCCTGCCGAAGGGATTAGCGCTGGTGCAGCGGCTCAGCGCCGTTCCCTCCCGCCGGGGGGGGGGGGCCCGAGCCGAGGCCGTCTCCGCATCCCACCCGGAGCCGGGGGGGTCCCCGCGGGGCATCAATGAACGCGCGGTTGCGCCGGCAGCGAGAGGGGGCTGCGCGCTCAGCCAATGGGCTCCGCCCGCACCGCCCTCAGCCAATGAGCGGCGCCTCATTCAGCGGCGGCAGCCAATGAGAGGCGGGGCGGGGCCCTTCCGGGCGGCGGTGCAGCGGATACATAGTAGCGAGCGGCGGGAGTGGGGGGCGTGGCCTCGCTGCTCATTGCCGCGGGCGGCTCGGCTCGGCTCGGCTCGGCTCGGCTCGGATGCGACCCAGCTCGGCCCCGACCCCTCTCGGCCCCTTGCCCTGACCCGGCTCGGCCCTGCCCGGCCCGCCTCGGCCCTTCCCGGCCATGCTTTCCGCCCCATGGCCCCTGTGGAGCTCGACGCGCTGGCCGTGCGGGAGCAGCTTTTCCACGAACGAATCCGCGAATGCATCGTGAGTCTGGGGGCGGGGGGGGGGGTCCCGCTGGGGTCGGGGTCTCCCTGGAAGGCTGGAGCTCCCTGTGCTCCCGGTGGCGGCTCCGGGGCTGTGCTCCACACCCGGGCCTTATCGCGGTCGCGGCTTCACCACGCCGCTGTGTGCTTGCAGATAGCAGGGCCCGGCCCGGCCCGGGGAGCCGGGGGTGGGCGGGGACCCTCGGACCGATGAGATCCCCCATGGCCCCGTTCCCCTTCCTGAAGGGCTGTGGGTACGGGAGGGAATGGGGCCGGGGCTGTGGGGTGTGAGGGGCCGGTGCTGAGCCCTGCTTTCAGCCCTTCTATGGGGCAGTGCCGCCCTGGGCCGGTTCTGGGGTCCTGCAGTACCCAGACACTGGGGCTTTCCTGTGTTAATGAGGGGTCCCTGGTGGGTGGGAGGGCCGGGGGTGCCTGGTTTTGCAGCAGTGTCACAGCTGAGCCAGACCCATGCCAGGTGCTCGGGGCTCCTTCCTCACCCCTACGCCGTCACCTTCTTCCAGGGTGCTCAGTGCCAATGTCAGCGGGCAGGGACCCTCCCTGGGCAGGGACCCCCCCCAGAACTGTGAGCACTGTGCAAGGGAGCAGCCCTGCTCCCAGCTCTGCCCACCCGGGGCACCCGCTGCCGTGGCTCAGAGGTGTGGAGGGACGGAAGTGTCACGGCCTTGGAATTTCCCAGGGGGCTTCTGGGACAGTCAGAGCCACGCGTCCCTGCAGCGCTGCGCCTCTCCCGGGAACGCCTGGCTCAGCTCCGCCAGCGTGGAGCCCTCTCGACCTTTCAGACTTTCCCGGGCCACGTCGTGGAGCTCTGCCCCGTGGTTACATCAGCGCCTCTGGGAGCCCTCGCCCTGAGCTGAGCTGCAGCTGGGACGCTGCTGTCTCATGGATCTCCCCCCGAAACCCCTTCCTCACTCCTTTGCTGAGGGCAGGAGGTGTTCGGAGCCCTCTGAGCCAACACCAAGCACAGGGTGCTTCCCTCAGCGGGAACAGGGGCAGGGACAACCCTCAGGGTGCCCCGAGCTGGGCTGTTCTCAGGGCTCTCTGCCACCCCACCGATGGGACCCCCACCCCCGGGACCCCCCAGCCGAGCCCCTAACGTGAAGGACACCCAGGCAGGAGGGCGGTGCCGGTGCCAAGGCGTTGGGTTCAGGCGACCTTTCCCCATCCCGCCGCGTACCCACGGGGATGAAAGGTCGCAGTGTTCCTCGAACGTCGCCTGCTCGGGCCGGAGCTCGGCGTGCCGGCGGGGGAGGGAGGGACAGACAGACAGACACGCCGCAGTCGGCCTTGGTGCTGGGCTCAAGGCCGTTCCCGCAGCCCCACCGGGTGCTGGCGCCAGCGGTGCGAGGGCTGCGGGGTCGGGGTGTTCCATGCTGGGCCGAGCCAGGGCTGCTGCTGGAGCTCGCCCTGCGCTCTCCGTGCACGGGGGGCAGCTCGTGAGCACCCAGTGGGTGAGCCCCGAGTGCAGCCCATGCGCGTTCGGGGGGGGGAGCGAGCAGGGTCAGGATAATTAAACAGAGGGGAGCTGATGGGGCCTGGGGCTGTCAGCGTTCCCTGAGGGGGGTGGGGGGGAATGCTGCCCTCTGAGGTCGCCCACGACGCTGTGCCTGCAGATCTGTGCCCTGCTCTTCGCCAGCCTCTACATCCTCTGCCACTTCGTCATAAGGCACTTCAAGAAGCAGACGGACTTTGCAGCAGGTAGGAGGGTTCACGCGACCGAA
>NW_018363290.1:0-1135 GCF_002078875.1 Numida meleagris
CAACACCGTGACTGCAACATCGTGACTGCAACACCGTGACCACGGCAAAAGCGAGACAGCAAGAGCGTGACATCAACAGCGTGACACCAACAGCGCGACAGCAACAGCGTGCCAGCAGCAGCGCGACAGCAGCAGCGCTACAACAGCAACGCGACAGCAGTAGCGCGACAGCAGCAGCGCGACAGCAACACCGCGACAGCAACACCACGACAGCAATAACGAGACAACAGCTTGACGGAATCTCAGTGACAACAACAATGTGACAACAGCGTGACAGCAGCAGCGTGACAACACCAGCGCGAGAGCAACACCGCGACAGCAACACCGTGACAGCAGCAGCGCGACAGCAGCAGCGCGACAGAAACACCGCGACAGCAGCACCGTGACAGCAACACCGTGACAGCAACACCGTGACAGCAACACCGTGAAAACAGCTTGACAGCAACACCGTAACGACAAAAAGAGCGCGGCTGCAACACCGCGGCTGCAACACCGCGACAGCAACACTGCGACAGCAACACCGCGACAGCAACACCGCGACAGCAGCTTGACAGAATCTCTTTGAAAACAACAATGTGACAACAGCGTGCCAGCAGCAGCGTGCCACCAGCAGCGTGCCAGCAGCAGCGCGACAGCAGCAGCGCGATAGCAACACCGCGACAGCAACACCGAGACAACAGCTTCACGGAATCTCAGTGACAACAACAATGTGACAACAGCGTGACAGCAGCAGCGTGACAGCAGCAGCGCGAGAACAACAACGCGACAGCAACACCTCGACAGCAACACCGCGACAGCAGCAGCGTGACAGCAGCAGCGTGACAACACGGCGAGAGCAACACCGCGACAGCAACACCGCGACAGCATCACCGCGACAGCATCACCACGACAGCATCACCGCGAGAGCTACACCGCGACAGCAACCATGTGACAGCAGATTGACAGCAACACCGTGACGACAAGACCGTGACAGCAACACCGTGACGACAACACCGTGGCTGCAACACTGTGACTGCAACACAGTGACTGCAACACCGTGACTGCAACACCTTGAACACAGCAAAATCGAGACAGCAACAGCGTGACAGCAACAGCATGACAGCAACACCATGACAGCAACACCGTGACAGCAACA
>NW_018363290.1:3495-4265 GCF_002078875.1 Numida meleagris
GCAGCAGCGTGACAGCAGCAGCGTGACAGCAGCAGCGTGACAGCAGCAGCGTGACAGCAGCAGCGTGACAGCAGCAGCGTGACAGCAGCAGCGTGACAGCAGCAGCGCGACAGCAACACCGCGACAGCAACACCGCGACAGCAACACCGTGACTGCAACACTGTGACCACAGCAAAAGCGAGACAGCAACAGCGTGACAGCAACAGCGTGACAGCAACACCGTGACAGCAACACCGTGACAACAGCTTGACAGCAACACCGTTAGGACAACAAGAGCGCGACAGCAAAACCGTGACGGCAACACCGTGACGGCAACACCGCGACAGCAACACCGCGACAGCAACACCGCGATAGCAACACCGCGACAGCTACAATGTGACAACAGCTTGACAGCAACACCGTGACGGCAACACTGTGAATACAACACCGTGACGACAACAGCGTGACAGCAACAGCGTGACTGCAACACCGTGACTGCTACACCGTGACTGCAACAGCGTGACGACAGCAAAAGCGAGATAGCAACACCGTGACAGCAACACCGTGACAGCAAGAACGTGATAACAGCCTGACAGCAACACCGTGATGACAACAAGAGCGCGACAGCAACACCGTGACGGCAACACCGCGACAGCATCACCGCGACAGCATCACCGCGACAGCATCACCGCGAGAGCTACACCGCGACAGCAACACCGCGACAGCAACACCGCGACAGCAACACCGCGACAGCAACAATGTGACAACAACTTGACAGCAGCACCGTGACG
>NW_018363291.1:0-2161 GCF_002078875.1 Numida meleagris
GGTCTCTATGGGGCGCTATGGGGTCTCTATGGGACGCTATGAGATCCCTATGGGTCTCTACAGGGCACTCTAGGATCTCTATGGGTTTCTATGGGGTGCTATGGGGTCTCTATGGAGTGCCATGGGGGCTCTGTGGGGTACTACGTGGCATCTATGGGTCTCTATGGGGCACTACGAGATATCTGGGGCTCTCTATGCAGTGCTATAGGGCAGCCGTGGGTTTCTATGGGGTGCTATGGGTCCCTATGGGGCACTACGAGATATCTGGGGGTCTCTGTGGGGCGTTATGGGGCATCTGTGAGTCTCCGTGGAGCGTTATGGAGTCTCCATGGGTCTCCATGGGATACTACAGAGCCTCTATGGGTCTCTGTGGGGCGCTATGGGGTCTCTATGGGTCTCTATGGGGCGCTATAGGGTCTCTATGGGTTTCTATGGGGTCTCTATGGGGTGCTATAGGGACTCTACGGGTCTCTATGGTGCCTCTATGGGTCCCTATAGCATGCAGTGGAGTCTCTGTGGGTCTCTATGAGGTCTCTATGGGGTCTCTATGGGTCTTTATGGGGGGGCTATAAGGTGTCTATAGCTCTCTATGGAGTCTCTATGGGGTGCAATGGGGTCTCTATGGGCCTCTATGAGGTCTCTATGGGGCCTCTATGGGTCTTTATGGGGGGCTATAAGGTGTCTATAGCTCTCTATGGGGCGGTATAGGGTCTCTATGGGGTGCTATGGGGACTCTATGGGTCTCTATGGAGTCTCTATGGGTCCCTATGGCATGCAATGCTGTTTCTATGGGTCTCTATAGGGCTCTATGGGGTCTCTATAGGCTGTTACGGGGTGTCTATATGTCTCTATGGGGTGCTGTGGGGTCTCTATGGGGTGCTATGGGGGCTCTATGGGTCTCTATGGCGTCTCTATGGGTCTCTATGGCATGCAGTGGGGTCTCTATGGGTCTCTATGGGGCACTATGAGATATCTGTGGGTCTCTATGGGGCGCTATGGGACCTCTATGGGTCTCTATGGGGTGCTATGGGATCTCGATGGGTCCCTATCAGATGTTATGGGGCCTCTATTGATTTCTATGGGGTGCTATGGGATATTTGTGGGTCTCTATGGGGCGCTATGGGGCCTCTATGGGTCTCTATGGGGTGCTATGGGTCTCTATGGGGTCTCGATGAGACTCTATGGGGTGCTCTATGGGTCCCTACAGGATGTTACGGGGCCTCTACGGGTCTCCATGGGGCACTATGGGATATCTGTGGGTCTCTATGGGGCGCTGTGGGTCTCTATGGGGCGCTATGGATCTCTATGGGTCTGTATGGGGTGCTAAGGCATCTCTATGGGACTCTATAGGGCACTGTAGGGCCTCTGTGGATCTCTATGGGGCGCTATGGGTCACTGTGGGTCTCTACGGGGTCTCTATGGGTCCCTATGGGATGTTATGGGGCTTCTATGCTTTTCTATGGGTCTCTATGGGGCGCTACGTGACATCTGTGGGTCTCTGTGGGGCGTTATGGGATGTCTGTGGGTCTCTATGGGGCGCTATGGGACCTCTATGGTTCTCTATGGGGTGCTACGAGTCTCTATGGGGTCTCAATGGGTCTCTATGGGTCCCTATCAGACGTTAGGGGGTATCTATGGGTCTCTATGGGGCGCTATGGGTCTCCATAACATGCTATGGGCTCTCTATGGGTCCCTATAGGACGTTATGGGGCCTCTATGGGGCACTATGGGATATCTGTGGGTCTCTATGGGGCACTGTGGGAACTCTATGAGTTTCTATGGGGCGCTATGGATCTCTATGGGTCTCTATGGGGCGTTATGGGGTCTCTATGGGGCACTATGGGTCACTGTGGGTCTCTATGGGGTGCTATGTGGTATCTGTGGGTCTCTATGGGGCACTATGGGACCTCTATGGGTCTCTATGGGGTACTATGAGTCTCTACGGGGTCTCAATGGGTCTCTATGGGGTGTTATGTGTCCCCCATGGGTCTCTATGGGGCACTATGAGATATCTGTGGGTCGCTATGGGGCGCTGTGGGATATCTGTGGGTCTCTATGGGGCACTATGGGATATCTGTGGGTCTCTGTGGGGCGCTATGGGATATCTGTGGGTCTGTGTGGGGCGCGGTGGGGCACCTTGATGTCGGCGGCGTTCTCCAGC
>NW_018363292.1:0-2219 GCF_002078875.1 Numida meleagris
AAAAAAAAAATGTCTGGAAGAATGTATCTCTCCTAAATGCTTAGTGCATTCACAAATATCAGCTTTAACCTTTGATGAATTACCCAGTAAGTGTAGTCACATTCATTCTTAACCTCATCCTTCTAAAGCCATTCTGCTGTGTAAACATATGCTGATAGGTATGTACAAAGAGGAAAAGGAAAAAAAAAAAAAGGCAAAAAAAAAAGATCAGAAACAAATATAACATAAACCCAGTGAGTAAAACATACGCTTGTGAAGAATGACAAAAAGAGGTAGACTAAAATGGAATTAGTAGAGATATAGCTTACACTAATATCCTGCTTCTGACTTGACACTGATATAAACTGAAATAACATGGAGAACACTTAATGAATGCTCACCAGATATGGTCTCTAAGCCACCTGTGATTCACAGTTTAATACTTCCTGGGAAGATGAATCACAAATGAATAACTACATATTAAAAAAAAAAAAAAAGTATTCATTACTAAGAATCAGATTGAAATATAAAATATATTAAAAAAAGACAGAGAGAGAGAGAGAGAGAGAGAGAGAGAGAGGGAGAAAGAAAGCCATAATTTGAGTTTAGTTTTGAAGGTTCCTCTGGAAGCTGCTTGGTTCAACACTCCTGCTCAAGCAGGACCACCAAGATCCAGAAGCACAGATGAGCCCATGACTGGATAGCTTTTGAATATCTGCAGGGGGGGAGGATCCTCATCCTCTCTGGGGAACCTGTGCTAGTGCTCGATCATTTCCAAAGAAGGATTCCCTGATATTCAGAGGGAAACTCCTGGGTTTGAATTTGTAGTCACTGCCACTTTTCCAGTCTCTGGGCGCCAAGGAAGAAAAGCCAGGCTGCGTGCTCTTTGCACCTTCCCTTAAATGTACTTACACACATTGATAAGATCATAAAGTCATTTAAGTTGGACTTTAAAGGTCATCTAGTCCGACTACTCTGCAGTGAACAGGGACATCTACAGCTAGATCGAGTTTCTCAGAGCCCTGTCCAGTCTGGTCTTGAATGTCTCCAGGAATGAGGCATCCACCACCTCACTGGGCAGCCTGTTCCTTTGCCTCACCACCCTTATCATAAAAGACACTTTTCCTTACAACCAACCTAAATCTTCCCACTTTTAGTTTGAAGCCATTCCCCTTTATCCTATCACAGCAGAACCTGCTGAAGAGTCTATCCTTTCTTACAGCTTCTCTTTGGAAACTGAAATTCCGCTACCAGGTCTACCCAGAGCCTTCTCTCCAGGCTGAACAGCCTCAGCTCTCTCAACCTGTCCTCACAGAGAAGGTGTTCCATCACTTGGACCATTTTTGTGGCCCTCCTCTGAATGTATTCTGAGAGGTCTGTCTATCTCCTGAACTGAGAACTCCACCTCTGGACACAACACTCCATCTGAGGTCTCACCACGTCAGAGTAGAGGGGAAAAATCACCTCCCTTGGTTTCCAGGTCACATTTCTTTTGATGCAGCCCAGGATATGGATGGCTTTCTGGGCTGCAAGGACACATTTCTGGCTCATGTCCAGCGTACCATCCACAACCTCAAGCCTTCTCGTCTCAAAGGTTAATAGTCCCAGATAGTCCCCTCAGCCTTTCCTCATAGGAGAGATGCTTCAGTCCCCATAATCTTCTTGGCCCTTCACTGGACTCTATCTAGTAAATTCAAATCTCTCCTGTACTGGAGGGCTCAGTATTGAGTAATGGACACAGTACTTGAGCGTGGCCACACCTGTCCTGAGGAAGGGGGAGGGCTCGTCTCCCTTGATCTGCTGACAGTGCTTTGTCCTATGCAGCACATATTAACTTTCCCTGTTGGAAAGGCACACGGCTGGCTTATGTTCAACTTGCTATCCATGGGGACCCCAGGTCCTTTCCTGCCAGTCTGCTTTCTAGCTGGCCGTCCTCCAGCACGGTGCACTGATGCACAGGGCTATTCTTCCTCAGGTGTAGGATTTTGCACTTTCCTGAGCTGAACATCATGAGGTTCATGATGGCCCATTTCACTTGCTGGCTGAGATCACTCTCAAAGGGAGAACAGTTCTCCCAGTATTGTGTCATCTGTAGACTTGCTTTGCCTCATCACTGATATAATTAATGATGACATTAAACACCACTGGAGCTAGTACTGGTTTCTGGTGTACTCATTAGTAGCTGATCTCCGACTAGATTGTGCCTCTGATCAACAACATCTGGGACCACAGGTTCATCC
>NW_018363293.1:0-2111 GCF_002078875.1 Numida meleagris
ATGGGGAAATTCGGGTGGGTTTGGGGCAATGTGGGGCCAGTCGAGGACATTTGGGGTCAATTTGGGGCCAATTTGGTCCAATTTAGGTCAATTCGGGCCCAATTTGGGTCCAGTTGGGTCCAACTGGGGCCAATTTTGGGTCAATTTGGGTCCAATTTGGGTCCCATTGGGTAACATGGGGCGCTGCCCCCCTCTGGCGCCCCCTGCAGGCTCGGAGGCCGCGTTGTCCCCAGCGCCCCCCAGTGGTGGCGGTGGCGGCGGCAATGTCACCGTCCCCGGGGCCGTGGTGACATTGGGGTGGCACCCGGAGGGGACAGTGCTGCTGGCGGGGGGACCCGGGGGACACGTGACCCTGTGGGGGGACGGCGGCGTGCTGGCGCGGGCCACCGTGAGTACACGAGGCGCCGTGACGTCACCGTGACGTCACTAGATTCGCCGTGATGTCACCACTGTCCCCGTACGGTGTCCCCTGTCCCTGTTGTGATGTCACCAATCCCCGCTGTGACGTCACCAATGTCCCCTGTGGTGCCACCAGTGTCACCATGACATCACCAATCCCCGCTGTGATGTCACCAGTCCCCGTTGTGATGTCACCAGTCCCTGCTGTGATGTCACCGGTGTCCCCTTATGGTGTCCCCAGTCCCCCTTGTGATGTCACCAATGTCCCCTTATGGTGACACCAGTCCCCACTGTGATGTCACCAGTGTCCCCTTGTGGTGTCACCAATCCTTGTTGTGATGTCACCAGTCCCTGTTGTGATGTCACCAATGTCCCCTTATGGTGTCCCCAACCGCCGCTGTGATGTCACCAGTGTCCCCTTATGGTGACACCAGTCCCTGTTGTGATGTCACCTGTGCCACTGTGATGTCACCAATGTCCCCTTATGGTGTCCCCAATCCCCATTGTGATGTCACCAGTCCCCGCTGTGATGTCACCTGTGCCACTGTGACGTCACCAGTGTCCTCTTATGGTGTCACCAGTCCCCGTTGTGACGTCACCAGTGCCACTGTGACTTCATCAGTGTCCCCTTATGGTGTCACCAGTCCCCGTTGTGATGTCACCGGTGTCACTGTGATGTCCCCAATCCCCATTGTGATGTCACCTGTACCACTGTGACGTCACCAGTGTCCTCTTATGGTGTCACCAGTCCCCATTGTGACGTCACCAGTGTCACTGTGATGTCACCAGTGTCCCCGTGATGTCACCAGTGTCCCCTGATGGTGTCCCCAGTCCCTGTTGTGATGTCACCAGTGTCACCTATGGTGACACCAATGCCACTTTCATGCCCCCAGTCCCCGTTGTGATGTCACCAGTGTCACTGTGATGTCCCCAATCCCCGCTGTGATGTCACCAATGTCCCCTTATGGTGTCACCAATCCCCGTTGTGATGTCCCCAATCCCTGCTGTGATGTCACCCGTGTCACTGTGATGTCCCCAATCCCCGCTGTGATGTCACCTGTGCCACTGTGACATCACCAGTGTCCCCTTATGGTGTCCCCAATCCCCATTGTGATGTCACCTGTGCCACTGTGATGTCACCAATGTCCCCTGATGGTGTCCCCAGTCCCCGTTGTGATGTCACAAGTGGCACTGTGATGTCCCCAGTCCCCGCTGTGATGTCACCAATGTCCCCTTATGGTGTCCCCAGTCCCAACTGTGACGTCACCAGAGTCCCCCTTGCTGCCACCCATGTCCCCGTGACATCACCAGTCCCTGCTGTGACGTCACCAATCCCCACCGTGACGTCACCAGCGTCCCCTACAGCGTCACCCATGTCACCGTGACATCACCAATCCCCGCCGTGACGTCACCATTGTCACCCTGACGCCCCCAATCCCCACCGTGACGTCACCAACGTCCCCCTTGCTGCCACCCATGTCACCATGACATCACCAGTCCCCGCTGTGACGTCACCAATCCCTACTGTGATGTCACCAGCATCCCCTTTGGTGTCATCAGTGTCACCATGACATCACCAGTCCCTGCTGTGACGTCACCAATCCCCACCGTGATGTCACCAACGTCCCCTACAACGCCACCCATGTCACCGTGACATCACCAATCCCCGCCGTGACGTCACCGTTGTCACCCCGACGCCCCCAATCCCCACC
>NW_018363294.1:0-1371 GCF_002078875.1 Numida meleagris
AGTGATGGAGCTGCTGTTGGGCATCCGCTGCTCTTGGGCGTGGGGTCCTCTTCATAGAATCCCAGAATCCTTAGAGTTGGAAGGGACCTGTAAAGGTCATCTAGTCCAACTCCCCTGCAACGAACGGGAACATGCACAGCTAGATCAGGTTGCCCAGGGCCTTATCCAGCCTTGCTTTGCCGACCCCCTCCTCATCCCAGCCTCCCTTCAGGTAGTTGTGGAGTGCGATGAGGGCTCCCCTGAGCCTCCTCTTCTCCAGACTGAACAACCCCAGCTCCCTCAGCTGCTCCTCGTAAGACTTGTGCTCCAGACCCCTCACCAGCTTCATTGCCCTTCTCTGGACACGTTCCAGGGCCTGCGGTGTGCCAGGATGTTGGCGATGGGGTCCAGGAGGGTGGCTGTGGGACCGCAGGGGATTTGTTACGGGGTCCTGGGGAGTGGGTTTTGGGGTCCTGGGGGGGGCTGTGGGGTTCTAGGATGTTGGTTGTGGGTCTTGGGGGGCTTATGGGTCCTTAGAGGGTGGTTGTGGGGTCCCAGGGGGTTTGTTCTGAGGTCCCAGGGGGGCTGTGGGGCCCCAGGGGTTTTCTCTGGGGTCCTGGGGGGGATGTGGGGTCCCAGGGGGTTTGTTATGGGGTCTCAGGAGGTGGCTGTGGTTCCTGGAAGGGTTATGGAGTGCCAGGGGTGGCTGTGGGTCCCAGGGATGGCTGTGGGTCCTTAGGGGGTGGTTGGGGGTCCCAGGGGGTCGCTGTGGGTCCTGGAAGGGTTATGGAGTGCTGGGGAGTGGTGATTGGGTCCCAGTGGTGGTTATGGGTCCTGGGGGGTGGTTGTGGGTCCGGGGGGGCTGTGGGGTGACGGCTGTGGGGCCGCAGGCTCCAGCGCTGCGGGTGCCCGGGGGTGACACCGTGTACGACTACGCCTGGTACCCCCCCATGGACTCCAGCCTGCCCCACACCTGCCTGTGAGCGCTGGGGGGCAACTGGGAGGGGCTGGGGGCAACTGGGAGGGGTGCTGTGCGGTAATGGAGTCTCTAGGCAGGCTAACTGGTGTCAGCGGGGGCTTACTGGGAGGCGCGGGGGGTATCTGGGAGGCACTGGGAGGGGTTAGTGGTGTCAGTGGGGGGGTAACTGGGAAGCACTGGGGGTAACTGGTGTCACTGGGGTGCTGGAAGGCGACCGGGAGGTGCTGAGGGCAGTAACTGGGAGCAGACTGGGAGGTAACTGGGAGCAGACCAGGCGGTAACTGGGCGGTAAGTGAGAGCGGACTGGGCGGTAACTGGGCCTGGGCTGGTGTTGCCATAGGGTGGCCAGCGTGAGCCAGGAGAACCCGGCGCAGCTGTGGGACGCCTACGACGGGCGCGTGCAGGGCTGCTTC
>NW_018363294.1:4366-5423 GCF_002078875.1 Numida meleagris
GCAAAGAACCCAAGAGACTAGTTCAGAAACGGGCCAAGACGATTCCAAGGTAGAACCCCCACCTGCTGTCGAGAAGATCCTGAAGCCCTGTTGCCGGTTGCAACCCGGTAGACGTGGGAAGGCAGAGGATAGGGTGGCAATACCTTGGGCTGGTCCTAGGGACAATAGGAAGCGTGGGTGAAGACCCCTGCCGCAAATGTCAGCAGCCTGCTTTCTTCCTTCCCAAAGTACGGGAGTCTAGTCTGGGAGTCCCCTTAGACGAAACTTTTAAACGTAACGAACGTACAGTAATAGGTGGGGCGCAAGGATGGAAGGAGAATGAATCGCCTCCCGAAAGAACAATCGAATTCTATGATCCTGCAACCTGGGCTCAAGACGGGAGCTGGGGCTATCAAAGCCCCGTTGATGTGTTAAACCGAATCATCCGGCTGCAAGCGGTAGTGGAAGTAATCGCTGATAAAACGGCCCGGGCATTGGAGCCAATAGCCCAACAACTCTCCCAGACTAGAACTGCCGTATATCAAAACAGATTGGCACTAGGCTATTTATGAGCTGAGGAACGTGGAGAATGCGGAAAATTTAATACCTCTGAGTGTCGTATGGAAATAGACGACAATGGGGAGGTGATTGCCAAAATCTCTGAGGAGATAAAACTATGTATAGCACGTGTCCCTGTGCGAGAACGGAATTCCATTCTTTCTGACCATTGGTGGAATAATCTGTCTGGGGGAAGCTGGTGGAAGAAGGTAGGGTTCACGTTGCTTTGCTCATTATTGGGTCTTCTGTTTATACGCTGTTTGATCCCGTGTTTTCTAAGACCGATCCATTCTGTAATCCAGGGAATGCAGGTGGCTGCTATGTCTATAGTCCCAGAGAGGGCCAAGAAGGGGGGTACACAGAAGTTACCGGTGTTGCGCAAATGAGTACCAACCCCAACTCAACGAGCATCGGCCAGGTTAGAAGCAGCAACACGAATCAATAAGATCAAGTGACTTGCGGAATCAAACTCCATAACCTGAGATTAGGTTATAAAGCAGGTATGTTTATTACGGTGCTG
>NW_018363295.1:0-2216 GCF_002078875.1 Numida meleagris
GCCTGGTCTAGTGGTTGGCAACCCTGCACTTGGCAGGGGGGTTGAGACTTGATGATCTTTGAGGTCCTTTTCAACCCAGGCCATTCTATGATTCTGTGAAGATGCTGTACTAATGATTTATAGAAAAATGAACGTAAAGAACCAGTAGTTCCTACAGATATAAGTGCATGTTTACGTGTATATTTACATGAATATACAGATAACATTTCTATTTGGGAAGATTTCCTTAAGACTTGGAAAAACTGTACATGAGTGTTAACTTTTGTTGTTGTTATTTAATTAAAAAATGTGAGAAGCAGTCTTCTTAAGACTTTGCAGTTCTGATAATAGACCATAAGCACCACTGACTTTGGAACTGGGAAGATGGATTCAATTGAAACATACTAAATGACTGACTAAGATTGTATTTTAAATGCTTTTAAATCCTGCACTCCTTAAATAGAAGACTCAACAAGCTTTTGCTATGATCAAAGGAGTTGAGTGTCATATAACATATGCCTTGGAGCTTGGCAAATATCTTGCTTCATCTAGTCCAAGGCAATTGGTATTTTGCTTCAGTTTTCTATCTATAAAGCATGCTTACTGCCTTCTACTTGGTTTTATATTTATGTGCATATGTTTAGACAGATAAAGACTTTCCAATAATGTAGGCAAAACCGAATTTTTTGCTGCTCAAAGAACACAGCAGAAACTTGTCTCTCCTTCGCATGAGATAAAGAAAGGGAGACATGAAGGTGTAAAAGTGCAGCTCTCAATACCATCCATCAGCAGCAGCCGTTTCTAGGAGTTTCCTCTACAATAGATATGGAATATGAAGACAGTGCATAAAGATAATCTTGAAATGTGATAGTATTTTATTAAATTTAAAGATCTTATTCATTCTAATTAACTGAAGCATTCAATAATCAGCGTGGATAAAGTTGAGCATCTTATTGTGAAGACTGTTTTGCTAATTCTGGTTGAAATATGTTAAAGTAACAGTGGAAGAAAGAGGTAAATGGCAATCAGAACATGAAAGTATGCAAACACAAAGTATGCTGATGCTCCTCAGTCTACAATACTTGAAAATATTCAGATGTGTTGTCAGACTTGAAACTGTATTGCACTTTAGCTGTCGTAGGCCCACTCAAACGAAACATGTACAGGTCAATTCATTTACCACTTTTCTCCTAGTGTATGAGAGAAACAAGCACATCAGTGCTTCCTAGAAATGAATTTAGAGTCTAGGGTTTGCATGAGTGATCAAATATTTATAGCTATGACATTTAAGGCAGTGTAAACAAAGCAAATGAAAGATGGCATGTGAGATTTCTAAGATCTTACACTGCTAACAGTGATGCATATTCTGCTATTAAAGAGGCTATATTATTAATAATATTGGCTATTTCCTTATCTGATCGATCATATAATTTTGCAATACTAATTCACTGGAAAATATACATTGCTGTAATCAGGAAGGTAGACTCCATCCTAAAGATTATATTAATGGAAAAATGGTCTGGAAATGGCCTCAAAAATCATCCAGTTCATCCATTTGTCCCAGAACAGAATTGGCTGTAACTAGACCTTGATAACATTAAGTTGTTCAATAGCTCATATTGATGGCTGTTTCAAACACCCCCTAGATGGATTTTTATTTTTCTTCTTGCATTCCTTTCTCCTATCTCACTTGTATCTTCCATCCTGCTATTTAAGTGCTTGTTTTCCTTATATTTGATCAGCAAGCATTGAAATCCATCTATCTCTTGCTTACTAATCATTTTGGAAAAAG
Organism: Numida meleagris; assembly: GCF_002078875.1. Taxonomy (NCBI): domain Eukaryota; kingdom Metazoa; phylum Chordata; class Aves; order Galliformes; family Numididae; genus Numida; species Numida meleagris. Next base: position 1,772 of record NW_018363295.1, read on the forward strand.
TCAAAGACCGTTAGGAGGAGAACGAAAAAAAAAATAATGTTTAATCTAACAGATACACATAGAAGCACTAAAAATGTGTAAAATGAATGTTATGAAAGCTTAAGTTTTATATTCTTATTCAGAAAGATGGCACAGAGCTGAATATGTATCTATGCTAATCTACTACAGTTTCTGCTATTTCTACTCCATAATATTGCAAAAATAGCATGTTAATATTGTAGTTTTGCACTTTTATTATAATTGAGATTTAAAATTTATGTATATATCAAATGGCTGCATAAGTGTTTTGGGGATCATAGAATCATAGAATGGCCTGGGTTGAAAAGGACCTCAAAGATCATCAAGTCTCAACCCCCCTGCCAAGTGCAGGGTTGCCAACCACTAGACCAGGCTGCCCAGAGCCATGTCCAGTCTGGCCTTGAATGCCTCCAGGGACAGGGCATCC
>NW_018363296.1:0-2993 GCF_002078875.1 Numida meleagris
GGAAAAGGAGGGGGGTGGGGATAGAGGGGGGGTTGGCGCTACCAGGAGGCAACACTGGGTGACAGCACCGGGTGACACTGCCGGGTGACAACACTGGTTGACGCTACCGGTTGACAGCACTGGTTGATGCTACCGGTTGACAGCACTGGTTGACGCTACCGGTTGACAGTACTGGTTGATGGTACTGGTTGACACTAGCGGGTGACACCGCTGGTTGACAGTCCTGGTTTACACTGCCGGGTGACGCCAGTGGTTGATAGCACCAGTTGACGCTACCGGTTGATGCTACCGGGTGACGCCACTGGTTGACAGCACTGGTTGACACTGCTGGGTGACGCCACTGGTTGACAGCACTGGTTGACACTACTGGTTGATGCTACCAGGTGATGCCACTGGTTGGCGCCACTCGTTGACGCTCCTGGTTGACGCTCCTGGTTGACACTACCAGGTGACACCAGCGGTTGACACCACAAGGTGACAGTACCGGTTGACGCTTGTGGTTGACAGTTCCGGTTGACACTGCCGGTTGACATTAGCGGTTGACACTGGTGGCTGACACCACCAGGGGACAACATCAGTTGACACCACTGGGTGATGGTGCCAGTTGACACTACCAGGTGACACCAGCGGTTGAAACCACCCGCTGACACTACTGGGTGACACTACCGGGTGACGCCACTGGTTGCCGGGTGACACTGGTGGCTGACACCACCAGGGGACAACATCAGTTGGCACCACTGGGTGGCGGTGCCAGTTGACACTACCAGGTGACACCAGTGGTTGAAACCACCCGCTGACACTACTGGGTGACACTACCAGGTGACACCACTGGTTGACGTTACTGGGTGACACTGCCAGTTGACACTACCAGGTGACACCAGTGGTTGGCAGTTCCAATACTACCGGGTGACACCACTCGTTGACACTACGGGGGTGACAGTACTGGTTGACGCTCCTGGTTGACACTACCAGGTGACACCATCGGTTGACACAAGGTGACAGTAGCGGTTGACGCTTGTGGTTGACAGTTCCGGTTGACACTGCCGGTTGACATTAGCGGTTGACACTGGTGGCTGACACCACCAGGGGACAACGTCAGTTGACACCACTGGGTGACGGTGCCAGTTGACACTACCAGGTGACACCAGCGGTTGGCAGTTCCAATACTACCGGGTGACACCACTGGTTGACACCACTGGTTGACACTACGGGGTGACAGTACTGGTTGACGCTACTGGTTGACGCTACTGGTTGACGCTCCTGGTTGACACTACCAGGTGACACCATCGGTTGACACCACCCGTTGACAGTAGCGGTTGACGCTTGTGGTTGACAGTTCCGGTTGACACTGCCGGTTGACATTAGCGGTTGACACTGGTGGCTGACACCAGCAGGGGACAACATCAGTTGGCACCACTGGGTGGTGGTGCCAGTTGACACTACCGGGTGACACCAGCGGTTGAAACCACCCGCTGACACTACTGGGTGACACTACTGGCTGACACTACCGGTTGACGCCACTGGTTGACGTTACTGGGTGACGTTGCCAGTTGACACTACCAGGTGACACCAGCGGTTGACAGTTCCAATACTACCGGGTGACACCACTGGTTGACACCACTCGTTGACACTACGGGGTNGAAGAGTCACGGGATCGTAGGGTTATAGGATCATGGGATAGAAGAGTCATGGGATCCCACCCCAACCATTTTAGGATCCCATGGTTCCATGATCCTAAAGGTCCCTCCCACCCCAACCATTGTAGGATCCCATGGTTCCATAATCCTTAAGGTCCCTCCCAACCCAACCATTTTGGGATCCCATGGTTCCATGACCCTACAGGTCCCTCCCACCCCAACCACTGTAGGATTCCACAGTTCCATGGTCCTAAAGGTTTCTTCCACCCCAACCATTTTGGGATCCCATGGTTCCATGACCCTAAAGGTTCCTCCCACCCCAACCATTGTAGGATCCCATGGTTCCACAATCCTAAAGTTTCTTCCCATTCCAGCCATTGTAGGATCCCATGGTTCCACAATCCTAAATGTCCCTCCCACCCCAACCATTGTAGGATCCCATGATTCCATGATCCTAAAGGTCCCTCCTACCTCAACCCCTGTAGGATCCCATGATCATCGAGGTCTCTCCCACCCCAACCATTGTAGGATCCCATGGTTCTGTGATCTTTAAGGTCCCTGCCCTCCAACCATTGTAGGATCCCACAGTTCCATGATCCTAAAGGTCCCTCCTACCTCAATCCCTGTAGGATCCCATGATCTTCGAGGTCTCTCCCACCCCAACCATTGTAGGATCCCATGGTTCTGTGATCTTTGAGGTCCCTCCCACCCCAATCATTTTAGGATCCCAGTGTTTCATGATCCTAAAGGTCCCTCCCACCCCAACCATTGTAGGATCCCATGGTTTTGTGATCCCATAGGTCCCCCTCACCCCAACCATTGTGGGATCCCATGGCTCTGTAATCCTTAAGGTCGCTCCCAACCCAACCATTTTGGGATCCCGTGGTTCCATGACCCTAAAGGTCCCTCCCACCCCAACCATTGTAGGATCCCACGGTTCCATGATCCTAAAGGTCCATCCCACCTCAACCACTGTAGGATCCCATGGTTCTGTGATCCCATAGGTCCCCCTCACCCCAACCATTTTGGGATCCCATGGTTCTGTAATCCTTAAGGTCCCTCCCACCCCAACCATTGTAGGATCCCACAGTTCCATGGTCCTAAAGGTTTCTTCCACCCCAACCATTTTGGGATCCCGTGGTTCCGTGACCCTAAAGGTCCCCCCCACCCCAAGGACGTTGGGATTTCGTGGTGCTATGAGCTCTAAGCCCCCCACCCCACCCCACTTTGGGACCCCCTGGCTCCCTTTGCAGGCGAACCCCCTGGATGTCACCAAGCTGATCTACTGCTCCCGCACGGTGCCGGAGATCGAGAAGGTCGGATGTGGGGCGAGGAATGGGGCGAGGAGCAGATCTG
>NW_018363297.1:0-2206 GCF_002078875.1 Numida meleagris
GGGGCTGTGGGGTCTTTACGGGGTCACTGTGGGGCGTCTGTGGGGTCGCTGTGGGTCTCTATGGGGTTTCTATGGGGCTGTGGGTCTCTGTGGGGTTTCTATGGGGCTGTGGGTCTCTGTGGGGTTTCTATGGGGCTGTGGGTCTCTCTGGGGTCTCTCTGGGGTCACTGTGGGTGTCTGTAGGGTCTCTATGGGGCTGTGGGGTCCCTATGGGTCTCTGTGGGTTTCTATGGGGTTTCTCTGGGGCTGTGGGTCTCTATGGGGTCTCTGCGGGGTTTCAATGGGGTTGTGAGTCTCTATGAGATTTCTATGGGGCTGTGGGTTTTTATGGGGTTTTTACGGGGCTATGGGGTCTATGGGGTCTCTATGGGGCTTCTATGGGGCCGTGGGGTCTCTATGGGGTTTCTATGGGGTTTCTATGAGGTCGCTGTGGGTCTCTATGGGGCTGTGGGGTGTCTATGAGGTTTCTATGGGGTCTCTATGGGGTCGCTGTGGGGTTTCTATGGGGTCACTGTGGGTCTCTATAGGGTCTCTATGGGGTCTCTGTGGGGTCCCTATGGGTCTCTGTGGGTTTCTATGGGGTCTCTCTGGGGCTGTGGGTTTCTATGGGGTTTTTATGGGGCTATGGGGTCTCTCTGGGGTTTCTATGGGGTTGTGGGGTCGCTGTGGGGTCTCTATGGGGCTGTGGGGTCTTTTTGGGGTCTCTATGGGCTCTCTGTGGGGTCGCTGTGGGTTTCTATGGGGTTATTATGGGGCTGGGGGTCTCTGTGGGGTTTCTATGGGGCTGTGGGTCTCTATGGGGTCGCTGTGGGGCTGTGGGGTCTCTATGGGATCTCTGTGGGGTTTCTATGAGGCTATGGGGTCGCTGTGGGTCTCTCTGGGGTCTCTATGGGGTTTCTATGGAGCTGTGGGTCTCTATGGGGTTTCTATGGGGTCTCTATGGGGTTTTTATGGGGTTTCTATGGGGCTGTGGGTCTCTATGGGGTTTCTATGGGGCTGTGGGTCTCTATGGGGTCTCCATGGGGTTGTGGGTCTTTCTGGGGTTTCTATGGGGCCGTGGTGTCGCTGTGGGTCTCTCTGGGGTTTCTATGGGGTCTCTATGGGGTTTTTATGGGGTTTCTATGGGGCTGTGGGTCTCTCTGGGGTCTCTCTGGGGTTTCTATGGGGCTATGGGGTCGCTGTGGGTCTCTATGGGGCCTCTATGGGGCTGTGGGTCTCTCTGGGGTTTCTATGGGGTCTCTGTGGGGTCGCCGTGGATCCCTATGGTGTTTCTATGGGGCTGTGGGGTCTCTCTGGGGTTTCTGTGGGGCTGTGGGGTCTCTCTGGGGTCTCTCTGGGGTCTCTCTGGGGTCTCTCTGGGGTTTCTATGGGGCTTTGGGGTCGCTGTGGGTCTCTCTGGGGTTTCTATGGGGCTGTGGGGTCTCTGTGGGGTCTCTGTGGGGTTTCTATGGGGCCGTGGTGTCGCCGTGGGTCTCTATGGGGTTTCTGTGGGGCCGTGGTGTTGCTGTGGTCTCTCTGGGGTTTCTATGGGGTTTTTGTGGGGTTTCTATGAGGCTGTGGGTCTCTATGGGGCCTCTATGGGGCTGTGGGTCTCTATGGGGTTTCTATGGGGTTTCTATGGGGCTGTGGGGTCTCTCTGGGGTCTCTCTGGGGTTTCTATGGGGCTATGGGGTCACTCTGGGTCTCCATAGGGTCTTTATGGGGTCGCTGTGGGTCCCTATGGGGTCTCTATGGGGCTGTGGGCCTCTATGGGGTCTCTCTGGGGTTTCTATGGGGCTATGGGGTCGCTGTGGGTCTCTATGGGGCCTCTAAGGGGCTGTGGGTCTCTCTGGGGTTTCTATGGGGTCTCTGTGGGGTCGCCGTGGATCCCTATGGTGTTTCTATGGGGCTGTGGGTCTCTCTGGGGTTTCTGTGGGGCTGTGGGGTCTCTCTGGGGTCTCTCTGGGGTTTCTATGGGGCTTTGGGGTCGCTGTGGGTTTCTATGGGGTCTCTATGGGGCTGTGGGGTCTCTGTGGGGTGTCTGTGGGGTTTCTATGGGGCCGTGGTGTCGCCGTGGGTCTCAGTGCCCGTCCGTGCCCCACAGCTGCAGCTGAACGCGCTGGGGAACTACGTCCCCAATGGGTGGAGCCCCCAGGGCTGCGGGGACTGCGAGCGGGGGGTGCGGCACCTGGGGAACGGCACGGTGAGCGCCCCACTGCGCCCCATA
>NW_018363298.1:0-2206 GCF_002078875.1 Numida meleagris
TGTCCCTCAGTGCCACATCCACACGGCTCTTGAACACCTCCAGGGACGGTGACTCCACCACCTCCCTGGGCAGCCTGTGCCACTGCCTCACCGCTCTTCCTGAGAAGAAATTCTTCCTAACATCCAAACTGAATTATCCCATGATGGAGTTGGGTGCAATGGAAATTATTGGCTCTCCAGGTAAAAAGCCATTAGAGATACCAACATGCAAACAAACACTTTAGAAAAACATCATTAAAATAATAGTATAAATTAAGTATAATTATGGATAGCAGGTGAGCTGTTCATCCAAGACTTCTTGGGTGGCCTACGGACAGTCCTGGGAAATTTAGGTGAAGGACTTCACGAAAGTCAAAGCAAATGAATCTACAGTCAAAAATGTAGAAAATAATCAAACACAGCAGTAGATTCTTTCTTCCAAATTCATGTAGCTATGAATGTATGCATGAAATACTCAGCCTGGATGTGCCTTATCACAAAAAAAAAAAAAAGGAAACTAGGCATAAACTAGGATTTTTTGTTATAACTAGTACTCCGTACATTAAGACAGAACTAATTTGTTAACTGTATAAGAACGATGTAGGATGCTATTAGCTAGATACTAAAATACTACTCAGCTGCTATTATTTGAACTTTCTTCCCTCTATTTCTTTTCCTGCCATTTTTATATTTTCAAAAGAAGAACCTAAATGTAAAAAAAAATTAAGCAATGCCATGCCAAATATGCTGGCTTTTTGATATATCAAAGATAGGGAAAAGATAAAAGTCTCACTTACAAGTAATAATTTATACTCCCTGGGTATGTTTCTGTGTGTCTGAGTAAAAGTATGGTTTAGAAGGCAGGAAATGTAAGAAGCACTCTACAAATCTTTCCATATTCTTTTTGGATGCCACATCCACCTGCCTTCCCAATCTCTTCAGCAGGCTGCTACTTACAGAGACATGCTGGAAGGACAAAGGCAGGCATCCTCTCCTTCTGTTTCTGGTCCCTTGAGTCCTGATTTGTGGCCAGGTGATTTTCCATTATACTCTTTTGGTTAAATTTATCTCTGAAATCAGACTTGCTATCTCCATGCCTCTCCCAGTGCTTGCTCTGAGCAGTGCAGTTTGTCCAATGGCAGCTCCAAAAGCATTTTCATGTGTGAGAAGCCAAACAGGTGTCTGCTTTTTTGGTTTGCTCCTCCTGCTGTTGTGCTCAGTGTGAGGGAGTCTGGAACTGTGGAACCAAAATCACTTGATGCTCTGAGTGCTGTAAACTAGTCCTGGCATACAGACCCACAAGTGATGGGAGGAAAACTGAGTGGGGAGAAATTCACTGACAGTCTGAGCCATAGAACCAGGGAATAATTCAGGTGCAGAGGAGCCTCTGGGTGTCACCAAGTCCAACTCACGCCATGCCCTTCAAAGTGATGAGAATGAGAACCCAGCCAAGGTCCATTTCAGTCATCAAAAAGCCCCAACAATTTCCTGGGGAAAGAAAGTGGTTAAACCCAGTTCTCCCAAGGGTGAAACAAGAAAGATTTTCAGGAGGCTATAAATGTACAACATTTTGACTCTGCTGAAATGGATTTGGCATATTAAATATATAATGTAAATATCATTGCATGGCTTGGCAGCCCCATGGTTGCCATTCAGACAGCAAAGAAAATGCTACCAGCCTGTAGCAGAACAAATAAACAAATATTTTAATAACATAGCAGTAAGAAAACACAAATATGAGACAAGCAGCAGCACTGATTCTTCTTAAAGACTACTGAGGTTCTAATTTACAGGACATGGAATATAATTAGCTGAGCAAATATAATTTAACCACATTATTGATTAATTTACAAAACCATTAAAGCTCCCATATAAATTCATGACAGGATTGTGTCTGTGCCAAGCATTCAGTATTTGCACACTTAGGATTAAATTTTAGTGTCTTATCTTAAAACCATTTCCAGAAGGAAATAAGAGGAAATCTTACTGAGCATTATGGATTGCATCTGCTTGTTTACAATTATAACACAGGAAGAGTGGGCAAGTCAAGTATCTCATTGGTTTTGCCTGTATTCAATCATGACATCTCAGTACAGGGAATGAGCAGAAATATCTGTGGCTAGCTAACAATACTTCACTGTTTGCCACAGGATCCAATCCACTTTGTTATAAACAAATATGCATAAAAGTCATTTAACTGTTTTCCTTTCTCTTTCCATTTTCCTTT
>NW_018363299.1:0-2204 GCF_002078875.1 Numida meleagris
GGGATGGGATGGGATGGGATGGGATGGGATAGGGTAGGGTAGGGTAGGGTAGGGTAGGGTAGGGTAGGGTAGGGTAGGGTAGGGTAGGGTAGGACAGGATAGAATAGAGTAGTGTAGAATCATTCAGGTTGGAGAAGATCTCTCAGATCCCCAAACCCAATCCCAACCTATCCCACCATGCCCACTAACCACATCCCTCAGTTCTGGAACACCTCCAGGGACAGTGACCCCAGCACTTCCTCCTTGGGCTCTTTTCCATCCCAGTCCTCTCCCTCTGAACCAGAAGGACAGTCCAAGCCCAACCTGGGCACAATTTCCAGGCCCATTTTCTTTTTTGGATGATGCTACCCATGGGTATCTCTGCACGGATGCACAGCTGCAGCTCACCCTGCTCTTAGCCACTGTAAACTGCAGTAATAAAGCATGAGCTAGAGAGATGTCACTGGCAGGATTGTTAATGCGTGAGCCTAATGAATATGAATGGTCTCTTCATAAATGTAGCTTTGTGTCATTAAATTCCTTCACACCTCGCTGATCATGGAAAGGTTACTCAGAATTAAATGTAAATCACATATTTACTGGTACGAAACAGATCAGCGTGTCGTTTTTAAAAAACATATAATTTAATAATGGTGCAATCTTCCCCTAACCAGGCTCGCGTGATGGATTCGCAGTGCTCCGTCGCTTGGGGTTTTCAGGGGAAGGTGATACAGATCTCACATTATGGGCAATTTACACCGTTTTTTTTCCCAAACAGTAGACCTCAGTTCTTAATCATGTCAGTGGCCCGGAAATGAAAGGAGTTATGTCACCCATGTCACTCCATATAATTAAAAGATTAAGGAACGTCTTCCATTGTGTTAGAAATTAATGGGCTGGGGGCTGGCTGAGCACCCGGTCTGGGCAATGTGGGCTGCGAGCACCATGGGGATGCAACATCCCTCCTTGGTTCTGTTCCAAAGGCAAAGGCTGGGCACGCTGAGACCTCGTGGTGTGCAGAAATGTTTCAGGGCATTTCTGGGGGCAGCTGCGGCGTGGAGCTGCGTGCAGACGGCTCAGCCTCAGCTCAGGGGGAGGACGTGGGTAAGGAGCTCTGTGAGCCACCCAGCTGCCGCCAGCAAAGCCCCCTCGCAGACTGCTTTAAACAGCACCAGCACGCATTAGCTGGTAAGGGAGAGCTGATTAGTAATTAAATGGCTTTTAAAAATAAAACCATTAAGACTAATCCCATCAAATTTGGAGCTTCATCCAGGCAACTCTTATTAATTATTGTCCCACCTCATGACTTCCAAAGGCCGGGCTGTTGGCTGTTGGGTAAATCAAGGCACTTCTTTTGTGCCGCCGTCTCTGTCGGGACACCCAGGGCAACACAAAGTGGGACCAGGCCCCGTCCCTCCCCATGCACACTGCCATGATGCCACCACTGCTGCATCCCCTGCCCTCAGCAGAGCAGCGTTGTGGGGTGAAACAGAAACCAGAGGGAACCTGAGCAGTGTTAGGGGGTGAAACAGGAGCCAGAGGGAACCTGAGCAGCATTATGGGGTGAAGCCGGAGCCAGACCCCATCCGATGCCACTGCTGCCTGCAGGCACTCTGCAGCAGAGGGACCTGCAATTTTCGGCCGCAGCGCCTCATGATTTGCCTCAAAGTATCCATCATTTCAGGGTTAAGGAAACAAAAGCTTTTTTGCTTGTTTGTATTTTTCCCCTCATCAATACTGGGGCCAGGCAGGCCACTTCCAGACAGTCCCCGGGGCCTACTCAGCTATTAAAGATAGAAATTATATCTTCATAACCCAGGATATTGCTGCTCGCTTATTTATGACTTGCTCCATTTCAAGAATATTTATTCTAGACAGGGAGCCTGATAATTTTCATCCAATCTACTTCTCATAGCTCAGGGCAAAAGAATGGAACAGCTCAATTGAAAGAGCACTTTCCTATTATTGCCAGGTAAGGGCAGAGCAAGCTGATCTCATTTCTGCCCTGAACTCGCAGCAGCACCACTGGATTCAGCTCCTTTTTTTTTTTCTTCTTTTTTTTTTTTTTTTTTTTTTTTTTTTTCCTTAACTCCTATCACAGATTCATTATCATTGCACTCTCCTCTATTTAAATCAGGAACATGAAGCATTTCTGAAGTCATGCTCCACTTTGTTTCTTAACAAGCATTGGCTGGCAGCATTTTTCCTTTTTTTTTTTTTTTTTT
>NW_018363300.1:0-2201 GCF_002078875.1 Numida meleagris
AGCAATGGGGAATGGGACAGAATCAGTGGGGAATTGGACGGGAGCAATGGGAAATCGGACAGAATCAGTGGGGAATGTGATGGGAGCAATGGGGAGTTGGTTGGAATCGATGGGGAATCAGAAGGGAGCGATGGCGGAAGAGCATGGGGATGGGGTTTTTCTTTTTCTTTCTGTTATTCCTTCTATTGTTTCATCTTTTTCTTGCTGGCCAAAAGCCCTCCCCTGCACATCTGGGGACGAGGAGCCGCCTGGCCCCCGCAGTGCATCCGGGTGCCGCGGGCTCAGCCTTGCGGCCGCTTCCTGACAACAAAACTTGGCAGAGGGTGGAGGGAGAGTCCGGCCCGGCCCTGGGGATGCAGCGAATTTGGACAGGAAACGTCCCAAATTGGAGCGCTTCCCTCTGCTTGTTGTTTTATATTTTGCAAGGAGGGGGGGATCCTCGGAGGAGGAGAGGGCTGGGGTGCCGGGTGGTGAGCTTCCGCGTCGGTTTGGGAGCTCAGAAGAAGCCACGCATGCACTTTTCCAACTTTTTTGCTGCCGAGCATCCTCTGCTCCCCGGAGACGCAGGGCTGTGGGGTCCTGGAGCTCTGGGGCCGCCCCATCCCGAGGACGAGGGGTTAACAGCGCTGCGGTTACAGCTGCAGAGAGGCTGCCAAGCCGCCGTGCCACGGACTTCCCTTTTTTCCATAAAAGTCCACCGGATCCCGGCTCCCACGGGGCGCGCGCGGGGCGCGGAAGGAGGGGGCCCGGCCGCCCCACCTGGGGCGCATGCGATGTTTGTGCAACGCCCTGCGCTCCTCCCCCCCCCCCCACTCCTCCTCCTCCCCCCCCAAAAAAAAAAAAACCACCCGAAAAACACCCATAGGTGGGGCTGGGGGGACGTGGGGTGATGCCTTGAGGCTGCGTGTTCGGATGGGCCTTCAGAAGGGATGGAGGGAGGGGCGGCGCTGGGGGTGACCCCAACCCTGTAACCCTGGTGTTGAGGGTGTGCAGCCCAGCTCGGATCCTCGCTGCTGGCTCCGAGCTCGCAGCTGTATCAGTTACAGCACAGACGAGATGTCATCACACCGAGGCTTGCATCAGAAGCATCTTGCAATGCAAAAAGCCAAATTTTTACAGTAGAGGTGCACACATACACACGGAGCGAGCGAGCCTGGGTAATTAACTTAATAGGTTTCTTACAGAATGCCCCGTGAGTGATGCTCAACATATTCAAGTGTTGACAAGACGGCGCTGAACCCGACGCCTACACCATGGGCAAGCCAGGCAGCGAGCACAGACACACCTTCATTGTCTGAAACTTGTAGTAAAACTCGGAGCGCGTTGTGAAACGCGGCTGCACAGATGGGTGCCCGTAACCCTTCCGCTGCCGGAGCAGGGAGAGCACTCGCCGGCCCTATTTCCCAGCCTGGAGAAGCTCCTGTTCCCTTTGGGGAAGATTTGGGTTGATAATAGAAGGAAAATCCCAGCGTCTCGAAGGGGGTCTGCCCCGAGAAGCTGCTCTGGGAGCCTCTTTCCTATAAGACATGTGATTTTGTGATTTCGGTTCAGCTTCGTGTGGTGTAAGGAAAAAGAAATGTGGAGATGTGGCACTCGGGGTCGTGGTTTGCTGGGCACGGTGGGGTGGGTCAACAGTTGACTCTCTGGTCTTAGGTGTCATTTCCAGCTTTAATGATTGTATGATTCCATGGGCATGGCGGGGATGGGTTGGGGTTGGACTTGATCTTGGAGGTCTCTTCCAAATTTGATGATTCAGTGGGCATGGTAGTGATGGGTTGGTGTTGGACTCAACGATCTTGGAGGTCCCTTCCAATTTTAATGATTCTATGGGCAGGGTGGGGATGGGCTGGGGTTGGACTCGATCTTGGAGGTCTCTTCCAAATTTGATGATTCAGTGGGTATGGTGGGGGTGGGTCGATGGTTGACTTGATGGCCTAGGTGGTCTTTTAAGACCCCAGAAATTCAGTGATCCTATGGAAATGGTGGTGATGGGTCAATGGTTGATGGTCTTGGAGGTCTTGTCCAACCTCAGCGGTTCTACAATTCTACGGAAAGCAGCTGACAGTAACACAGCGTCGCGGCCTGTGTTCTTGCAAAAATTTAGGGGAAAAAAAAAACCAAAAAAAAGGAAAACAATAAAACAATCCATGGAAGAGAGATTTGTGGGGAAACCAGTTTGCATGGCGATGTGTTGTAAGAGG
>NW_018363301.1:0-2100 GCF_002078875.1 Numida meleagris
CTGCTTGCTTGCTTAGCTGAGTTAGTGCAGCTCCTGTTTGCTTGCTTGGGAGAGTGCTGCTCCTCCTTGAATGTTTGCTTGGGTGAGTGCTGCTCCAGCTTGCTTGCTTGGGTGAGTGCTGCTCCAGCTTGCTTGCTTGCTTGGCTGACTGTTGATCCTGCTTGCTTGCTTGGCTGTGTGCTGCTCCTGCTTCCTTGCTCGTGTGAGTGCTGCTCCGGCTTGCTTGCTTGGGTGAGTGCTTCTCTTGCTGGCATTCTGCTTGAGTGAGTGCTGCTCCTGCTTGCTTGCTTGGGTGAGTGCTGCTCCTGGTTGCTTGCTTGCTTGCGTGAGTGCTGCTCCTGGTTGCTTGCTTGCTTGCGTGAGTGCTGCTCCTGGTTGCTTGCTTGCTTGCGTGAGTGCTGCTCCTGCTTGCTTTCTTGCTTGCGTTAGCGCTGATCATGCTTGCTTGGTTAGGTGAGCGCTGCTCTTGCTTGCTTGCTTGTTAGAGTACTGCTCCTGCTTGCTTGCTTTCTTGTGTGAGTGCTACTCCTGTTTGCTTACTTGCTTGGCTGATTTCCTCTCCTGCTTCCTTGCTTGGGTGAGTGCTGCACCTGCTTCCTTGCTTGGGTGAGTGCTGCACCTGCTTCCTTGCTTGGGTGAGTGCTGCACCTGCTTGCTTGCTTGGTTGAGTGCTGCTCCTGCTTGCTTGCTTGCTTGGGTGTGTGGTACTCTTGCTTGCTTGCTTGCTTGGATGAGTGCTGCTCCTGTTGGCTGGGTTCCTTGGCTGAGTGCTGCTTCTGCTTGCTTGCTTGGGTGAGTGCTGCTCCTGCTTCCTTGCTTCGGTGAGTTCTGCTCCTGCTTGCTTGCTGAGGTGAGTGCTGCTTCTGCTTGCATGGATGCTTGGGTGAGAGCTGCTCCTGCTGGCTAGGTTGCTTGGGTGATTGCTGCTCCTGCTTGCTTGTTAGTTGTCATGCTTTCTTGGGTGAGTGCTGCTCCTGCTTGCTTGCATGATTGGATGAGTGCTTCTCCTGCTGGCTTGCTTGCTTGTTTGAGTGCTGCTCCTGCTGGCTTGCTTGCTTGGTTGAGTGCTGCTCCTTCTTGCTTGCTTGCTTGCTTGGCTGAGTGCTGCTCTTGTTGACTTGCTTGGGTGAGTGCTGTTCCTCCTTGCTGTCTAGCTTTGCTGAGAGCTGGTCCTACTTTCTTGCTTGTTCTAGTGGTACTCCTGCTTGCTGGCTTGTTTGGGTGAGTGCTGCTTCTGCTGGCTTGTTTGGGTGAGTGCTGCTTCTGCTGGCTTGTTTGGGTGAGTGCTGCTTCTGCTGGCTTGCTTGGGTGAGTGCTGCTCCTGCTTGCTTGCTTGGGTGTGTGGTGGTCCGGTTGGCTGGGTGGCAGTCGTGGGTGAGTGGTGCTCGTGCTGGATGGCTAGCTGGCGTGTGTGGGTGAGTTGTGCTCTGGCTGTCTGGTATGGGTGGGAGAGTCGTGCTCCGGCTGGCTGGCTGGCTGGCTTGCGTGGTGGAGTGTTGCTCCTGCTGGCTGGTAGGTTTGCGCGCGTGTGTGAGTGGTGCTCTGGCTGGCTGGCTGCCGTGCATAGGTGAGTGGTGCACCGGCTGGCTGGCTGGCTGTCGTGGGTGGGTGAGTGGTGCTCCTGCTGGCTTGCTGGCGTGCGTGGGTGAGTTGCGCTCCGGCTGGCTGGTGTCGGTGGGAGAGTGGTGCTCCGGCCGGATGGCTGGTTGGCGTGCGTGCGATATTGGTGATCCTGCTGGCTTTCTGGCGTGCGTGGACGTGTGAGTGGTGCTCCGGCTGGCGTGGGTGGGTGAGTTCTGCTCCGGCTGGATGGCTGGCTTGCGTGTGTGGGTGAGTGGTGCTCCGATTGGCAGGCTGGCGTTTGTGGTGACTGGTGCTCTGGATGGATGGCGTGCGTATGTGAGTTGTTATCCGGCTGGCTGGCTGGCAGGCGTGTGTGGCTGAGCGGTGCTCCTGCTGGCCGGCTGGCTGGCGTGGGTGGGTGAGTGGTGCTCCGGCTGGCTGGCTGGCATGGGTGGTTGAGTGGTGCTCCGGCTCACTGGCTGGCGTGGGTGGATGTGTGAGTGGTTCTCCTGCTGGCTGGCTGGCTGGCGTCCTTGG
>NW_018363302.1:0-2185 GCF_002078875.1 Numida meleagris
AGGGAAGGGAAGGGAAGGGAAGGGAAGGGAAGGGAAGGGAAGGGAAGGGAAGGGAAGGGAAAAGAGAAAGGTGGGGAAGAGAAGGGAAAAAGAGAATGGAAAGGAAAGGAAGAGAAGGGAGCAGGACACAAACCTGCTCTGTGAGCTCATGTATTCTCCAAACTGGATAAGGGACTGGACAGAGCTCTGGCCAGCCAAGGAGAAGCTCTGGAAGCTGGACTTGCTTCCCAGCTCTTGTTCCTGCCTTTACCTTCCTCCCTGGATCATTATTGTGCCAGTTCGTGAGAGCCTTGCTGGAGGAGACTCCATGGCTCCTCTCAGGGTTGTCCGCAAGGAGAAAAAGCAATCCCATAAGAGCAGTTATTGGAGCAGCCTGACTACTGGAAACCTGCTGGGGGAAAGCAGCCATGAGATGAAGAGTGAGAAGCCCTGGGAGGAATGCCAGAAGGTGTTAGGACTGACTGTGAAGCAAAATGTTGCCTCTCTTCCCCTTGTGATCCTCTCCCATGGACCTTGTCCTCTGCCATCCACTCTCTGCCTCTGGTCTCCTCCATCACCTTCAGGACTGACTCCTCAGATCTTGCAGTCACAGCCACATTTCTCCAGGTCCCCAACAGCTGCAAGCATGAGTCACAGCAAAGGCAACACTCACTGAGGAGATGGCATGAATGAAGGCAGCCTCCCACTTGTCTGAAACAAGTTGAGAAAAGTCACTGGCCTGCTGAGCTCTGCATTCGGTTGTAGAGAGGGGGAAGGTACTGGCGGGATGCAGCAGGAGAGGGAGGCTGTTACTGCATGCATGATGGATGCATTCAGATGGAGACTGCTAAGGAGAGATCACCAGGGTGTTCACCCAGTGCCGTGGTCCTCAAGGCCTAGAGCTAGACAGCAAGACTGCTCTGCAGGTGCTTCTGGCTCAGCCTGTGGCACCCTCAGCTCCTCGGACCCCTGTGCCACTGAGGGAGAGGAGTAAGCAACTGAAAGGGGAGCTTGGGGAGCTGGGCTGGGCTGGTGGCAGGGGTGGGGGCAAGAACTGCCAGTCTGCAGGGCCGACATCCAGAGTGGTCCTGTCTGGACCGCTAAAAGCCAGGCCTGGCCAAATGATGAAGTTTAGCCAGAAAATTAATATTTGTAGTAGCACATGCTCACCATTCAATATTTGCCATGTCAGCAACTCTGTTAGCATGTAAAAAAAGGCACTCCACATGCACCAAGGGGACACACTGGCTCACTGAGTGGATCCCATGCCAACCTCACTGGCACCCACTGGTCAGTCCTGCTGACCTTGGATAGCAACTTTGTCAAAGGCCTGCAGCCCCTGCAGAGTGGAACAGTTCCACCAGCAAAACTGACACTGAAATTCCTCAACAGCCAGCTCTGCTCCTTGCTTCACTGCCTCCATGGATTCCACCTGCTGCTGGCACACTCAGACCTGCTCCTTCACCTGCCCTGCCAAAGCTGTGCAGCCACCAGGGTCCCGGAGGGCCCTGTGCAGGGACATCTGCTTGGTGTGGTACTTGTGGGGCAGGATGGCAGAGGATTAGTCTTCCACAGCCTTACTTTAAGGCAAAAATGGGCAGGGAGGGGGATATGCATCCTCCTTTGTGCCAAACTTGACATTTCTGCTTCCCTATCTGTGACTCTTCAGTGTCACTGTCCCTCTCCCTTCGTGCTCCCAGAGATGCTCCCTCTCATGCATTGCATTTGTGTTGCCTAGGTTCCTTCTCCCACCCTTTTCTCACAGATCTGCCTGTTTCTTTGCAGACAGCACCTCCCCAGGTGACTTTTCAATCCAGATAGTACAAGAGCAAAGTGTACTTACAACCAGGTCACAGCAAGGACATGCTGCACTGGGATCAACATCGTGCACAGCCACACGATCTCCATCCTGGCCCTGGCCCAACTCTGCCTTCAGCCACCAAGAAGCAGCCCAAATCCCATCCTGTATAGCACCACAGAGCACAGGTAGCCCCTGCCCCAGGTGATGACTGTGGGTTGCCCTGGTGTGCCTACCAGCATCAGAGACTGAGTGGCCCACAGAAAGCTGCTGGATTGAGGGTGTTGGTGCACTACTGTCCCCTACAGTGGTGGTAGAGAGATGGGAGAGCTTGCAATACTGTTCCCTACAGTGGTGGTAGAGATATGGGAGAGCTTGCAATACTGTTCCCTACAGTGGTGGTAGAGA
>NW_018363303.1:0-2182 GCF_002078875.1 Numida meleagris
TGTGTCACCATCACTGTCACCCGCTGTCACCCTTTGGCACTGTCACTGTCACCCTTTGGCACCATCACCCTCTGTCACCCTTTGGCACCGTCACTGTCACCCTTTGTCATGATCACTGTCACCCTTTGGCACCGTCACTGTCACCCTTCGTCACCATCACTGTCACCCTTTGGCACCATTTTTTCACCCTTTGTCACCATCACCCTTTGGCACCCTTTGGCACCGTCACTGTCACCCTTTGTCATGATCATTGTCACCCTTTGGCACCCTCTGTCACCATCACTGTCACCCTTTGGCACCATCTCTGACACCCTTTGTCACCATCACTGTCACCCATTGTCGCTGTCACTGTCACCCTTTGTCATGATCATTGTCACCCTTTGGCACCCTTTGGCACTGTCACTGTCACCCTTTGGCACCGTCACTGTCACCCTGTGTCACCATCACTGTCACCCTTTGGCACCGTCACTGTCACCCTTTGTCATGATCACTGTCACCCTTTGGCACCGTCACCCTTTGGCACCGTCACTGTCACCCTTTGGCACTGTCCCTGTCACCCTCTGTCACCCTTTGTCACCGTCACTGTCACCCTGTGTCACCATCACTGTCACCCTTTGGCACCGTCACCCTTTGTCACCCTTTGGCACTGTCACTGTCACCCTTTGGCACCGTCCCTGTCACCCTCTATCACCCTTTGCCACCATCACTGTCACCCTGTGTCACCATCACTGTCACCCTTTGTCACCATCACTGTCACCCATTGTCGCTGTCACTGTCACCCTTTGTCATGATCACTGTCACCCTTTGGCACCGTCACCCTTTGTCACCCTTTGGCACCATCACTGTCACCCTCTGTCACCCTTTGGCACCGTCACTGTCACCCTGTGTCACCATCATTGTCACCCTTTGGCACCGTCACTGTCACCCTTTGTCACCATCACTGTCACCCTTTGGCACCTTCACTATCACCCTCTGTCACCCTTTGGCACCGTCACTGTCACCCTTTGTCATGATCATTGTCACCCTTTGTCACCCTTTGGCACCGTCACTGTCACCCTTTGTCACCATCACTGTCACCCTTTGGCACCTTCACTATCACCCTCTGTCACCCTTTGGCACCATCACTGTCACCCTGTGTCACCATCACTGTCACCCTCTGTCATGATCATTGTCACCCTTTGTCACCCTTTGGCACCGTCACTGTCACCCTGTGTCACCGTCACTGTCACCCTTTGGCACCGTCACTGTCACCCTTTGTCATGATCAGTGTCACCCTTTGGCACCGTCACCCTTTGTCACCCTTTGGCACCGTCACTGTCACCCTGTGTCACCATCACTGTCACCCTTTGGCACCGTCACTGTCACCCTTTGGCACCTTCACTATCACCCTCTGTCACCCTTTGGCACCGTCACCCTTTGTCACCCTTTGTCACCCTCTGTCACCCTCTGTCACCCTTTGGCACTGTCCCTGTCACCCTCTGTCACCCTTTGACAGTGTCACTGTCACCCTCTGTCACCCTTTGTCACCGTCACTGTCACCCTTTGTCACCGTCACTGTCACCCTTCGGCACCATCACTGTCACCCTTTGTCACCATCACTGTCACCCTTTGGCACCGTCACTGTCACCCTTTGTCATGATCATTGTCAGCCTTTGGCACCCTTTGTCACCGTCACTGTCACCCTTTGTCACCGTCTCTGTCACCCTTTGTCACCATCACTGTCACTCTTTGTCACCGTCACTGTCACCCTTTGGCACCTTTGGCACCATTACTGTCACCCTCTGTCACTGTTTGTCACCGTCACTGTCACCCTTAGCCACCCTTTGGCACCGTCACTGTCACCCTTTGTCACCCTTTGTCACCGTCACTGTCACCCTTTGTCACTGTTTGTCACCTCACTGTCACCCTTTGTCACCGTCACTGTCACCCTTTGTCACCCTTTGTCACCCTTTGTCACCGTCACTGTCACCCTTCGTCACCATCACTGTCACCCTTTGTCATGATCACTGTCACCCTTTGGCACCGTCACCCTTTGTCACCCTCTGTCACCCTCTGTCACCCTCTGTCACCCTCTGTCACCCTCTGTCACCCTCTGTCACCCTCCGTCATCCTTTGGCACTGTCCCTGTCACCCTCTGTCACCCTTTGACAGTGTCACTGTCACCCTCTGTCACCCTTCGGCA
>NW_018363304.1:0-2178 GCF_002078875.1 Numida meleagris
AATTCTCTATTCCCCCCCCCAAATGTCCCATTTCCCTCTGAAATGTCCCATTTCCCCCCCAAATGCCCCATTTTCCCTCTCCAATGCCCCATTTTTGCCCTAGAATGCCCCCATTGCATCCTCCCAGGTGCTGGGCTCCCTTCCCCACCCCACTTCCAGCAATGGGGGCCAATGATTTGGGAGCAGCCACAGCCCTCCCCCTGCCTGCTGACCTGCAGTCCCGTGCCAGCTCGCGCAGTAGCTTCCTCCCAATGTCCCCACGGGCGTCCGTCTTTGCATTCCGCAGCATTGCCACGTTTCTCTCCTGTGGACCTCACCGATGGCCAACCCCCACCCAGTGCTCATCCCTGCCACCCACCTCCATGTCCATGTGACCCCATGTCCCCCTTCCATACATCCCCGTGTCCCCATGTCTGTAGGTCACCACAGTCCCCTGTCCATGTGTCCTTGTGTCCCCACGTCCATGTGGGAATCATTCTGGCCCTTCTTTAAGGTCCTTTTCACTGCAAATTCTTCCATGTGTCCCCCATGTCCATGTGTACACATGTCCCTGCATGCTCACATCCATGTGTCCCCACATCCACGTGTCCCACATCACTGTGTCCCCATGTCCTCAGGCCACTGCATTCCCATGTCCATGTGTCCCCACATCCATATGCCCCACATCACCGTATCCCCTCATCCATTTGTCCCCATGTCCCTGCATTCCCACATCCATGCATCCCCACCCCCAAGAGCCCCATGTCACCATGTCCCCATGTCCCCATTCCCATTTGTCCCCCCCCACCCCTGGCTGCTCACCAGCCGCTCGCCCACGCTGTGCAGCAGGTTCTGCGCATCCCACCGCTGCCTGGGGTCCTCCCAGGTGGAGGTGACAGCCACCACCGGCTTGGTGTCATGCCAGGGCATGTAGTAGTAGCGGTTCCCTGCACACACAATGGGATGAGCACCCCATGGTGTCCCCATGGGGACAGGGGTGTCCTCCCGGTACGCTCACCATCAAAGAGCGGGTGGCCTTGCGGGCTGGCAGAGGCGGCGGGGTGACACATGGTGTCCCCGGTGTCCCCGTGGTTGCCGATGCTGAGCTCGAAGCGCAGCGGTTCGGACACGGGGGACAGCATGGTGGCTGAGTAGAACACCGCGCAGAGCCCCAGGCGGTGGCGGCGGGGCAGGAGGCGCTGCAAGAGGAGAAAATCCCCCCAGAAACCCCAAATAACCCCCCCCCTGCCCCCCACCCGGGGATAAAAAGTGACCGCATGTCACTGTGCCCCCACCTGCACACGAGTGACGTCCTCGGGGGCGATGGCGTCCTGCTGGCGCCCATCAGAGTCCCCCGTGTGGGTGCTGAGCTCCAGCAGCACCCGGCCCCTGTATGCCACTGCAGTGTCCTGGAACATAGAGGGGGGGGGGGTACCGGGGGGCTGTGTCCCCCAAATGTGGGTGATGCCCCACGCTGTCACCTATTGCACTCACGCTGGGCATGGCAGCAGCATCTCTCTGGGGACTGTAGAAGGGGAGGAAGCTGGGTCCGAAGCAGGGTAAGAAGCCTGGGACCCCTCCTAGAGCAAACCATGACGTTCAGGCAGGGGTGCTGCGAGCTGGGGACCCCCCCAAGGTGGGACTACACTCACCTTCGAGCTCAGCACCGGCGGAGGAGATGTGGGAGAGGTGGAGTGTGGCGGTGCCCAGCACCTTGGACCTGAGGGCGAGGGGCGATGGGTGGGGGCAACACCGAGGGACCCCCAAATTGAGGGACGCCCCAGTTACCCGCTGAGAATGGCCAGCTCGATAGCGTCACAGAGTGGGGGCAGCTGGGGGGGCAAAATTGGAGTGGGGTAGGAAATAGGAGATTAAATAGGGGATTTAAATAGAGGGTCTATTAGGGTGCCCGCTTTGGGGGCACGCAGGGGACACCTCACCCGCAGAGGGAAGAAGAACACTTCATTCCATGTCGGGTTGGCATCAGGGGGCATCACTCGAGTGCAGAGCTGTGTTGGGGACACTGTCACCCTTTGTCACCTGCCAGCAGCACCCACGGTGCCCCTGTCACCCACCGTCCTGCCCGCAAAGCTGGCGCGCACTGCTGCCTCCACAAAGCTCCTCTTGCTGCCGGCAAGGAATGGACGCGATGGCTCCTCTGTGCCAGGGAATGTTTGTGTTAGGGTTAGGTTAGGGTTA
>NW_018363305.1:0-2168 GCF_002078875.1 Numida meleagris
GTCACTCAGCTGCTCTGTTAGCTGTAGCCTAGCTGCAGCACATTTTCTATTGCCTTGAGGAGAACAAGAGTCAGGATGACCTCTAAAAGATATCAGTGGCCAGGTTTCCAGTTATTTTGAAAATCTGGCGCTGTGCTCCTTCATATTTCCATCTTTGCAGAACACACTGTGCTCTCAAAACAGACGTGGTCATTCCTTGCAGGTCTCTGCAGCCTTTGCCTCCCAGCTGCTATCAAAACTGGACTTGCAGTAATTCTTCACAAGTAAATAATTAATGAGACTAATTTTACAGATGTAGCCAGGAGAAAACCAAGGCTTAACTTAAAGGAAAACGACATTTCATTTAATTTGTGAACTGAGAGATGAATATATTGTTTGTTGTTTTTGTTTAAAAATCCTAATTGCCAACTTGTAATCTCAAGGCCACAAAAAAACATCTGTTGCACTGCTTCTATCATGCAATATAAATTTGAAAATAATGAACATTTGCAGATAAAAAATGCTAAAAATCCATATACCATAAACAAATAATCAAGTATTACCTGTGCTTATAAGCGTGCATCTGCATCCTAACCAGCAAAGGTGTTCCATTTGCAACCAGCCAAGGGTCTTCTTCAGGCAGTTCTGTGGTGTTCTGAAAATAATAAGCATCACAATCTTCCAGGAAGGAGCGAGTCAAGCTAAGATGATCTATGTTATGAGAATATGCAAGAACACCATCAGGGAAAATATCCTTGTCATCAAAAGGAAGATGTTTGTAGCTACGGAGAAAAGGATCCTCCTTGAGAGAAATATACTTCCTTTTAGAACTGTAGTCAACATATCTGTAGTGTTCCGGATAATCCAAGACAGAAAAAGAACCAGGTACTTCAGTACATAGTTTAATGAGATGATTTGCAAGCCACAAGCCAACGTCCTGACAGCCATCTGGATAGCTTTCAATCCCTGGTCCAAATCGCTCATCAGATTTGTACAGTCCCTTAGGAAACAATTAAGCTCATTAATATCAATCAGAGATCAAACACGTCATACAACAAGTCTGGCTGGTTCTGTCCCTGCTGGACCAGTTCCTTTTGACACAGCAGTAACAGCTAAAGCCATTCTGAACTTCAAAGCCCCCACATTCACTTTGGCACATTCCGTGGCAAAAAAATTTTCAAGCCCACAAACAATGGAAGGCCCTAAATTTAAGAACAATGAGATATAATGTTTAGATAAACTTCCTGACCATTTTAGTGCCCAACCAAGAATTTCTTTTAATTTTTTTCAGTGACAAAGTTGGGGTTCATTAGTCAGGCCAGGGCAGATTTTCAGTTCGATTTTTCAAACAGAAAACAAGCACCTCTGATACACATCCACAGTGACACGAAAGATGGAATTGACAACGATTTATTTTCTTACAACGGTATCTAACTGTAGCCTTGCGAACATAGTAAGAGATGCCAACAGAAGAGATTCAGTCGCAAAACACCAGAGGACAGGAGTTTTAATCTTCCTACAACGGTACCTTAGTTTGGCTGTGACAACTGTAAAGTCTGATGGAAAATCTACAAAAACTGTTTCAATGTCTCAATCATTGGGGCATTGCTTAGCAGAGAAGAATGAACAGAAATTATGTTCTTGGCTGGCAGCTGGAACAGGGAACCAGAAGCGCTTGCCAAAGAGGGTGCGGAGTACATCGGAGGATGTGGATGGCTCTATCCCCCGTGCAAATCTGAGCAAATTCCCCTGTTGCAAGAGACACCTATGTGACCGACGTGATAAGGGACAGGGTCTCTGTGACCTCTGACTCAATTGGAGGAAAGGGTAAATGCTACACATCCATGCAAGTGCAAAAGTTGAATCCCCCCTATTCCCATCTTGCACACAAACTACAGATGCAGATCTTTATCAGTGACACAGACACTGGGATCAAGTGCACCCTCAGCAGTTTGCAGACAACACCAAGCTGAGTGGTACAATTGATAGGACAGAAGGAAGGGATGCCAACCAGAGGGACCTGGACAGGCTTGAAAACGGTGTAAACCTAATGAGGTTCAACAAGGCCAAGTGCGAGGTGCTGCACTTGGATCGGGGCAATCCCAGATATGAGCACAGATGGGAGAAGAACTCCTTGAGAGCAGCCCTGTGGAAAAGGACTTGAGGGTCCTGCTGGACATGAGCAGCAG
>NW_018363306.1:0-2163 GCF_002078875.1 Numida meleagris
TGCCCCCATTCATCCCGTACCTGCCCCCATTCATCCCTGCTGCTCCCATTCATCCCGCTGCCCCCGTTCTTCCCACGGCCCCCATCATTCATCCGTGACCTCAATTTACCCCCCCGTTCCAGTGCCCCATTCACCCCACTGCCCCCATTCATCCCACTGCGCCCACTCATCCTACTGCCCCCATTCACCCCCACTGGTTCACACACCCCACCACCCCCGTTCATCCCCACTGCTCCCATTCACCCCACTGCCCTCATTGATCCCACTGTCCCCATTCTTCCCACGGCCCCCATTCTTCCCACTGCCCCCCCATTCACCTGTGACCTCAATTCACCCCCACTGGTTCCCACACCCCACCACCCCCATTCATCCCACTGCCCCCATTCACCTGTGACCTCAATTCACCCCCACTGGTTCCCACACCCCACTGCTCCCATTCACCCCACTGCCCCCATTCATCCCCACTGACCTCAACCCACTCCCACTGACCTCAGTTCAGCCCACTGCCTCCATCCTCATTCACCTACGTCCCCATTCATCCCACCTCCCCCACTCACCCCACTGTCCCCACTCACCCCACTGCCCTCAATTCACCCCACTGCCCTCATTCACCCCACTGCCCTCAATTCATCCCACTGCCCCATTCGTCCCGCTGCCCCATTCATCCCACTGCCCCCATTCACCCCACTGCCCCCATTCACCCCATTGCCCCATTCATCCCGCTGCCCCCATTCACCCGTGACCTCAATTCACCCCCAGTGGTTCCCACACCCCACTGCCCCCATTCATCCCCACTGACCTCAACCCACTCCCGCTGACCTCAGTTCACCCCACTGCCTCCATCCTCATTCACCCATGTCCCCATTCACCCCACCGCCCCATTCACATGTGACCTCAATTCACCCCACTGCCCTCATTCACCCCACTACTCCCATTCATCCCGCTGCCCCCATTCACCCGTGACCTCAATTCACCCCCACTGGTTCCCACACCCCACCGCCCCCATTCACCCCACTGCCCCCGTTCATCCCCACTGACCTCAACTCACTCTCACTGACCTCAGTTCACCCCACTGCCTCCATCCTCATTCATCTATGTCCCGATTCATCCCGCTGACCTCAATTCACCCCACTGCCCCCATTCACATGTGACCTCAGTTCACCCCCGCTGGTTCCCACGCCCCACTGCCCCCATTCATCCCGCTGCCCCCATTCACCTCACTGCCATTCACCTGTGACTCCATTCATCCCGCTGCCCCCATTCACCCGTGACCTCAATTCACCCCCACTGATTCCCACACCCCACTGCCCCATTCACCCCATTGCCCTCATTCACCCCACCGCCCCCATTCATCCATGACCCCATTCACTCCCAGTGATCTTAGCTGCCCCCCATGCTTCCCACACCCCACTGCCCTCATTCATCCCCACCGCCCCATTCATCCCTCTGCCCCCATTCACCCGTGACCCCATTCACTCCCAGTGACCTCAGCTGCCCCCCATGATTCCCGCACCCCACTGTCCTCACTCACCCCATTGCCCCCATTCATCCCCGCTGCCCCCATCCACCCATGACTCCATTCATCCCGCTGCCCCCATTCACCCCACCGCCCTCATTCACCCCACTGCCCCATTCATCCCACTGCCCCCATTCACCCCACTGCCCTCATTCACCCCACTGCCCCATTCACCCCACTGCCCTCATTCACCCCACCGCCCTCATTCACCCCACTGCCCCATTCATCCCACCGCCCCATTCACCCCATTGCCCTCATTCACCCACAACCGCATTCACTCCCAGTGACCTCAGCTGCCCCCCATGATTCCTGCGCCCCACTGCCCCCATTCACCTGTGACCCCATTCACTCCCGTTGACCTCAATTCACCCCCACTGATTCCCACACCCCACTGCCCCCATTCACCCCACTGCCCCCATTCATCCCACTGACCTCAATTCACCCTACTGCCCTCATTCAGCCCACTACTCCCATTCATCCCACTGCCCCCATTCTTCCCACTGCCCCCATTCACCCGTGACCCCATTCACTCCCATTGACCTCAATTAACCCCCATGGATTCCCACACCCTGCTGCCCCACTCACCCCACTGCCCCATTCCCCTTTTAACCCTTTCATTCCCAGTGACCTCAACTCACCCCCACCAC
>NW_018363307.1:0-2101 GCF_002078875.1 Numida meleagris
GGCGGGGAGACTTCACCCCATAGCTCTCCCCATCTTCCAGCTCACAACGCGGGGTTGGGTGCACGGGTTCCCTTGGGGGCAGGGAGGAGGATCGTGGGGACAAACAGCTGAGAAACAGCTCCCTGGGGACCCCCCCCCTGCTCCCCCAGACACCGCTCGGGTCGTGCCGTGGGTTTGGGGCGACGGGACGGTAATCCAATAAACGGTACTTCACCAAAATTCCTTTTTTTTTGTGCGTCTTTTTGTCCGATGAGCAGCGCGGTGTGGCACAGCTTCCCCAGCGCGCCCAGCTCCCGCCCTACAGGACGCGTCCCGTGGGATCCACGCGGGTTCCCCACCGTGGGGCTCGGGGATACGGCCCCAGGAGCCCCAAAGCCTGCAGTGTGGGGCACAGTGTGGGGCACAGTGTGGGGCACAGTGCTCCCCAACGAGCCGACTTGGTGGCAGCAAGGAGCAGGCGCATTCTGTGGGGTTTTGGCACCTGGGTTATCACCCCCCAACCCACAGCATCAGCATCCCAGCAGGGGAGCATCACCACGTCCCCAGCCGTGCGCACCCAGGAATGGGTGCTCTGTCCCCAGAGCGCCGCTCTGCTCGGTCCCCATCACACGTTCTCCACCATCCCACCCCGCTGAACTCACTGTCACCGAGCGCCCATCACCGCTGCAGGCTCTGGTTGGCCCCGCAGCGCAGCGGGGCCGCTCGGAGGGGCTCTCCCCCCGCAGCCCTCTCCTCCCCGGGGAGCAAAGCCGCCGCTTTGGGGACGTGGCTGCGCCGGTGCTTGGCCAGGTGGGAGCCTTGGCTGAAGGCTTCGCCGCACTCGGGGCACTCGAAGGGCTTCTCCCCGGTGTGCACGCGCCGGTGCCGCTCCAGGTGGGAGGCCCAAGCGAAACCCTTCCCGCAGTCCCCGCAGGTGAAGCTCTTGAGGGCGGCGTGGCCGCGCCGGTGGGCGAGGAACGGCGGGGCGTCCTCGAAGCGCTTCCCGCAGTCCCCGCACTTGTAGGGCCGGTCGGGGGAGTGGGTCTTGGCGTGCTGCAGGAGGTGAGCTTTCTGCGAGAAGCGCTCCCCGCACAGCCCGCAGGGGAAGGGCCGCTCGCCCGTGTGCACGCGCCGGTGCCGCTGCAGGTGGGACGCCCAAGCGAAACCCTTCCCGCAGTCCCCGCAGCGATGGCTGCGTTCCCTCCGGTGGCACCGCTGGTGCCTCAGCAGCGCCGGGGCGGCGCGGAAAGCCTTGCCGCAATCCCCGCACCGCTGGGGCTTCTTCCCCGCGTGGGTCCGGCGGTGGCGAGCGAGGTCGGAGCTTTGGGCGAAGCATTTCCCGCAGGCGGAGCAGCGGTGCGGCCGCTCGCCCGTGTGGCCGCGCCGGTGCTTGGCCAGGTGGGAGCCTTGGCTGAAGGTTTCGCCGCACTCGGGGCACTCGAAGGGCTTCTCGCCGGTGTGCACGCGCCGGTGCCGCTCCAGGTGGGAGGCCCAAGCGAAGCCCTTCCCGCAGTCCCCGCACTTGTGGGGCTTCTCGGCCGCGTGGCCCCGGCTGTGCGCGGCGAGCTCGGCGGCGCCGGCGAAGCGTTTCCCGCAGTGGCCGCATTGGTGGGGCCGGTCGCTGGCGTGGGTCCGGCGGTGCTGGAGGAGGTGGGAGCTCTGGCTGTAGGACTCGCCGCACTCGGGGCAGCCGTAGGGCCGCTCGCCCGTGTGCACGCGCCGGTGCCGCTCCAGGTGCGAGGCCCACGGGAAGGATTTGCCGCAGTCGGCGCAGCCGAACGGGCGGGCACGCGCCCGGGGAAGCTTCGCCCCATTGGGTTTGGGGGTCGGGGCGGCGCGGGGCGTCTGCGCGGCGCCGGTGGGGATGGCTTTGTCGGGACGCTTCGCTTTGCGCCTGTTGGATCCCAGGGATCGGTCCCGCGCCGGGTTATGGGATGGGGGCACCCGGGGCTCCTCCGGCCCCACACCGTCCTCCTCCGGCCCCACACCGTCCTCCGCCGCCGCTTTGTCGCTCACCAAGCCCTGAGCTGCAGGGGATGGGGGATTGGGGTGAAAATGGGGATGGGAACGGGGTCGGGATGGAGCAGGAGGAGTCCCAAACCTGCATGGAAAGCAGCACCCG